>NC_135694.1:2198103-2398128 GCF_964276395.1 Gasterosteus aculeatus | reverse complement strand
AAAAAGGAATTACAGAAATTTAAGAGAATTTACATGATTTTAATGTAATTGAATGTATTCTTAACTATTACACTTGATCGCTTCTTGTTTTTAATGTCCGTTTTTGTATCATTTGACAATCCTGTTAAGTATTTTATTTTAAAGAGTCTTTTAAAACTTTTATTGGCGTTGTTTTTGTTACCGTTCCCCGGCGGACGTGACCCCGCCCCCTTTATGCCCCTCCCCGCTTCCCGTAGTCCCGTCCGATGGTCACAATGGCGTTTCCCATTGTGAGGGTAAGTCACGTGTGAATAATGTTTCCGCAGTATTTCGGTTGGTTAGCCGCATGTATTCGAGTGTAGTTGCGTTATCGTGTAGGGTTACAACAATAAGTTATGGCTTTCTGTGACGTCACCGGACACGCTAGCTGCTGTTAGCATAAGCCGGGCGCTCACGGTCTTTAGGGAGTTAACATGAACTTTCTTCGGCGGACGTCGCCGAAACCTTTAGTAATGTTAACTCGTACATATCAAAACATGTAACGTGACGTGTAAAATACTATGAAGACATATGAACGTTTACGTGTCTAGTTACGACAGGGACGTGGCTTTGATGAGAGTTAGCAGTACGAACGTTGGGGCGAAACTCGGAGAAGTTTCTCTGTATTTTAAAGGAGCTTTTATTGCACAACTTGAAGCGTGATTTCTTATTTTGAAGGGTCCCGGATGTGCTATCATTTTTTTATCGACAGTTCTACTGGAACGTTGGCTAAAATCTTCAGCCTAGTTTGTGCTTCTGCGTTTTCAGAGAGACGCAAGAGTCCCTCGCGTGTCTTTTCACACCTCCTTGCGTGCGTCAACCCATTTTTCTCGACTTTTCTCGGTCTGATAACTGCATCATTTACGGAGGCTCGCGTTTCCTGTTTCATAGCACAATAATATTATTAAAACGAAGAATGTTTACGAGAGAACGGATCAGATTGAAGAGCTTTTGTCGTAGTACCTGTTTATTTTGTCCACTTGGTGTCGCTGTTTCATTGCATATATGTTTACATGTTTATGAATTCAACTTTTGTTTATTTAAATGTTTCTACCTACACATAAATACTTAAACAAAATGAATAAATGTATTGTTTTTATGCAAAGAGATAAAGAAAACCTCACTTCAAGCCATATATTTACAAAACGTTAAACACACTAAGCTCCTTGCACAGTGCTATTTTACTCAATTACACAATTGCAAAAGCGCTAACGTTAGTACTAAAAACACGCTAAAAGCTCACAATATGATCACTGAATCTCTCCATTATGGGATCTGTGTCAACTCAGTATGGTCACAATCTTATATTATTTTACCTGCTCACTAGGATTATGTTAAATAATAAGTTACACACTGTAGTGTCACTGGCTTTTATTGTGAAAAGCTAAGAAGGCCTTTTGTAAGAATACGTGTTCAAGATTTGGAGCCTGCTCGGGGTTATCAAAAATTCAGCCGAACGACTTCTCTCGTTCTGGGAGATTTATTTGTCAGATCACAGGTCAAGTATCAGCGCTGCGTTTGCAAAGGCAGGAGCAGTTCAGGCAGCACACAGGCCGGAAGAACAACCAACTAACATCAGCAAGAACATCATGTTTTATGACCCTTGAAAGACAGAGAAGGAAAGATTTCTATTGGCCCTAAACTGGCGTAGAGGAGGACTTTCCACCTCCCGCATCTAAAGATCCGGTCACATCCAATGTCCAGACTCCTGACTTAACGTAAACATCGTAAACAGAGTGTGTATGTTGAATAGTGTTGGTGTGTCTCTAACCCCCCTTTGGCTGGTAAATCTGCTAGTTGACCTGCTGACCTTACATTCCTCAGCCAGGACAGAAACTGACTCCCCATCTTGTCAGACTCGTGTCTGCCTGCTTGGCAGATCCTGCTTCCCCCCTTACCCAACTCTTAAATCAAGACAAGACAGCAAACCCCCAACTAAGCCCATGAAAAGAACTTTTGATTATCAATTTGTCAAAGTGACGCAGTTTGCCGCCTTAGTTCGGACTTTTGAGCCCCAGTGTTGATTGTGTGAGGGTTTTTTTTGCCTCGCGTCAAAGGGAAACGGCAGAATGTTCACCACAGTGGGTGTTGGTGTTCTCTTGTGGTCCCGTTTTTCTAGCAGAACCTCCTGGTATCACGAGAATCCAGCAACCTCCCAGGTTTGATCCCCCCCACTTGGAGGCCTCATCCAGCGGGCCGCCTCCCTGCAGCGGGCTGAGCTGAAAGCAGATAAACAACACCCTCAGGCACCATGTCCCGTCCCCTCCGTTACGCCTCTGGGGACCAGAGTTCCACAGCACAGGGGCAGCACGGACCCACCGGTGCACAGGCAGAGGAGGACCCTCCCGGACCAGGATCTAGCATCAGCTCTTCAGTAAACTCTGCTCACTCCGGGGGAACGCCGCCGCCGATGAGCTGCAGGCCTGAGCGGAGCAGGGTCACATCGAGGTCTATAGACGTGCAGATTGGCAGAGCCAGGGCGGGGGCGGGGCTTCTCAGGAAGTCAACGCTTCAGCCACGAGGGCGTCGCGTGACCGGCATTCAAAGAGAGCGTCTCTCCTCAGCCACAGGGATGGTCTCCTACCCGGTGCCCTCAACCTATGCCTCTAAAGGTCATGGACATCCAGGGATGGAAATTGCCAGTGACCCCTCCAGGCCCCGTGAAGATGAACCCTCAAAGTTGTCGTCAGCTTTGTCTTCTAATCCACCCAGCAGAGGGGACAGTGTGTTAATGGTTTCAATCGACAGAAAACATGTAACGCTCTCTCTTCCAGTGTTAAGTACATCCGAGTCTCCGCTGTCTGACACGCCCGCAACTCCTACGCCGCCCAGTCGACTCAGCGTCTCTGAATCAGCATCTAACATCCTTCGGCGATTTGGACTTGAGAAAGAGGACCTGGACCATCTCGTCTCGTACCCCGAGGACCAGATCACCCCCGCCAGCCTGCCGTTCATCCTGCGACAAATCGGCATTGAGAAGACGGAGAGAGCCTTGGGCGCATCGCGGCGTAAAGCCCGCCCCGAACCCCAACCCGCCCCGAGCCAATCGGTAGTGGGCGGTGATGGGGTGAGTCATCCCGGAGGGGCGGCGAGGTTCCAGGAGGAAAGTTCATCCGCCGTCCTCGAGCCCCACAGTAAAGTGACTGACGGTGGACGTGGTGACGAATGCGTCGAAGGGGCTGCAGGCGAGGTTGGGAGTGTCAGTAGAGAAACCTGCGGTGGGAATGGAAGTACGTCGCCGGCGGACGCTGCCGGTAACAAAACCAAGGTGGAAAGCGTCGCGTTGTTGTTGTCCAGCCTCGGCCCTTTGGACGCTTCAAAACTGAGCTGTGCCGCGTCACCAATCAGCGACCAGACTCAAATGCAGATCCAAGCAAACCGCCAAACGCTCCCCGGTTCTTCCTCCATGCCGAGCACAGCCGTCGAGTCTGAGGCCGCCGACCCCGTTGACCCTTTGATAGACCAAGAGAGTTCGCCAGGTCACCGGTCGGCATCCCCCAAACCGGACCCCGTGCTCGTCGGCAGTAGTGACCACGATTGTCAATCAACAGCACAAGTATCACAGACCATCTCGCTTCCGGCCTCGTCTGCCGCCGAATCAGTCGCCCGGCTGCCGTCCGTCCCGGCCTGTCCTCCCCCCGCCGCCTGTCCTCCGGCTCAGCCCGTCCCGGGCCCTTCGGACGTCACTCAGCCGACGCCTCCGTCCTCCGACCAGCAGCCCGCCGCGGAGAAGGTGTCCGTCTCCAAGGGTGTCCCGTCGGCCGCCACGATGAGTGACGGTGCCGCGGCCACACCGGGGCGCTTTCCGCACACCTGCCGTCCGTGTCGCAGCAAATGTCTTCAGATGAAGGTGGGGGCAAGGAGATGTATGTTTCCACATCTGGCAGCGACGCCCCTGGTGTGAATGCACGGCATCGTCTAGTTTAGTTGGGCGGGTGCCGTTTATTGGCGATAGTCAGACCTTTTTAACGCCGTGTCTTTGATTCGTAGGATTGGATTTCCCACCAGAACACAGACCTTCACCTGGAGAGATGCAAACACCTCCGGTTACGGTCGGTCTTTTTCATCGTAACTTTCTTACTTTAAAGATCTTGTTAATTGAAGTTATTTTTTGGGGAATGCCAAACTGCTGCCGGACCTTTACTATTCCTCGATGTTCTTTTCTACTTTTCTACTGAATACATTTCGTGAGCGCCTGCTCCACCGCCACGAGTGTCTCAAATAGTTTTCTCTGTTGTCATAGATACCCGGAGTGGGATGGTGAGATTCCCAGCAGCCGATCGCGATCGCCTCACAGCAGCAGGTCTGTGACGCACGTATTCTAATGCCAGTAACACGATGGTTGATGCCACCTGCTGTTGAAATGACCAAATATGTTCCTGCAGAACCTTTAAAATGTCCTTCAGAAGCATTTTAGCATCTTCAACTTTGAAAGCTACAATTTGAGAAATCATCACGGTTTATTTCCATCTCTAATACTCTAAAAAGGTCACAGTCGGGTTCTCGCCCCACCTCCTCCCGCTATCGGTCATGTTTAACGAGTCCTGAGAGGAGGAGAGACGATAAAGGGTCCTTGCCAAGGAGGAGAGACGAGAGACGATCGGCTTCAAGGAGCAGAGACGAGAGACGATCGACTTTAAGGAGCAGAGACGACAAACGATCGACTTCAAGGAACAGAGACGAGAGACGATCGACTTCAAGGAGCAGAGACGACAAACGATCGACTTCAAGGAGCAGAGACGAGAGACGATCGACTTCAAGGAGCAGAGACGAGAGACGATCGACTTCAAGGAGCAGAGACGACAAACGATCGACTTCAAGGAGCAGAGACGACAAACGATCGACTTCAAGGAGCAGAGACGACAAACAATCGACTTCAAAGGGGAAAGACGACAAACGATCGTCTTCAAGGAACAGAGACGAGAGACGATCGACTTTAAGGAGCAGAGACGACAAACGATCGACTTCAAGGAGCAGAGACGAGAGACGATCGACTTCAAAGGGGAAAGACGACAAACGATCGACTTCAAGGAGCAGAGACGAGAGACGATCGACTTTAAGGAGCAGAGACGAGAGACGATCGACTTTAAGGAGCAGAGACGAGAGACGATCGACTTCAAGGAACAGAGACGAGAGACGATCGACTTCAAGGAACAGAGACGAGAGACGATCGACTTTAAGGAGCAGAGACGAGAGACGATCGACTTCAAAGGGGAAAGACGACAAACGATCGACTTCAAGGAGCAGAGACGAGAGACGATCGACTTCAAGGAGCAGAGACGAGAGACGATCGACTTCAAGGAGCAGAAACGACAGACGATCGACTTCAAGGAGCAGAAACGAGAGACGATCGACTTCAAGGAGCAGAGACGAGAGACGATCGACTTTAAGGAGCAGAGACGACAAACGATCGACTTCAAGGAGCAGAGACGAGAGACGATCGACTTCAAAGGGGAAAGACGACAAACGATCGACTTCAAGGAGCAGAGACGAGAGACGATCGACTTTAAGGAGCAGAGACGAGAGACGATCGACTTTAAGGAGCAGAGACGAGAGACGATCGACTTCAAGGAACAGAGACGAGAGACGATCGACTTCAAGGAACAGAGACGAGAGACGATCGACTTTAAGGAGCAGAGACGAGAGACGATCGACTTCAAAGGGGAAAGACGACAAACGATCGACTTCAAGGAGCAGAGACGAGAGACGATCGACTTCAAGGAGCAGAGACGAGAGACGATCGACTTCAAGGAGCAGAAACGACAGACGATCGACTTCAAGGAGCAGAAACGAGAGACGATCGACTTCAAGGAGCAGAGACGAGAGACGATCGACTTTAAGGAGCAGAGACGACAAACGATCGACTTCAAGGAGCAGAGACGAGAGACGATCGACTTCAAAGGGGAAAGACGACAAACGATCGACTTCAAGGAGCAGAGACGAGAGACGATCGACTTCAAGGAGCAGAGACGAGAGACGATCGACTTCAAGGAGCAGAGACGACAAACGATCGACTTCAAGGAGCAGAGACGACAAACGATCGACTTCAAGGAGCAGAGACGAGAGACGATCGACTTTAAGGAGCAGAGACGACAAACGATCGACTTCAAGGAGCAGAGACGAGAGACGATCGACTTCAAGGAGCAGAGACGAGAGACGATCGACTTTAAGGAGCAGAGACAACAAACGATCGACTTTAAGGAGGAGAGACGAGAGACGATTGCCTGGAAGAAGGACAAACGAGAGACGAGGGAGTAGCAGTGATGAGAGCAGCTCCGCTCCGTGTAAAAAGTTGGCCGAGAAACTACTGAAAAATTCAGGTTTGAAAAATGTATTTTCTTTAAGATTTTCTGCTGCAACTAAATATTTTTCTAAATATTAAGATTTACTTTCTCAGTCATATATCTTTATGTTTGAAGATTTAATTTACTTTTTAAGCAGAACTCCTTAGCGAATGCAGCGTCCTTTTCACCGCCCACCAACATTTGGTCATTCAGCTATGATGTCATCGTCGTTGTCGTCCCACAATAGAGACCAAAACGCTGCTCCCGTCTCTGACACTCGCTTTGTCTTCCAGCTGTCGACCTCCTGTCCAAACCGTCCGACCTGGACGCTCTGCTTCAAACGCTGGCTCCTATTGTCCTCGCCGAGTTAGCCAAGAGGAAGTCACCGTCACCCTCCTCCTCCTCCTCCTCTTCCTCCTCCTCCTCCTACAGTCCAGGAGAGACCTCCTCGTCTCCAGCTGCCTCTTCCTCACCCCCCCCAGCAAAGAAGAGGTTGACTCAAAAGCCTTCTGAAGCCAGTCCTTCCCCAAAGGCTGAGGTGTGTGTGTGTGTGTGTGTTATTATGTCTGCGCTTGTTACCCGATGATGCGTCCTAAGTGTGTGTTTCTGTTCTGTCTCTGCTCAGTGCGGTAAACCGTCCCCTCCCACCATGGTGAAGCTGACGGGGATCCACGCGTCTCTGTCTCGCAGCGACGTGCTGGCCGCTGTGCAGCACTTTGGAAAAACAAAGTCTTTCTTACTCTTTCCGTCCAAGCTGGAGGTTTGTATCAGACGGGTTTATTGTTGTTTGAACTGGATGTTGTGTGCGCGACTTTATTTTTGCGGTTGAATTCATGCATGTTGAAAATGCAAGAAATAAAACTTCCATTGATGATGTGTGAAACATCCATCACAAACCTTTAAGTCAAAACCTTTTAAGATAATAATTAAGTTTAAAAACTCCCCAAAATGATCATTATTATTATTTTATTGTCTAAAGGCACTGAATATTATTGGCTCAAATCATAGGACTTAAAAGGTTAATGTAAGCTTTTGACTTATAAATGCTACAATTCCTCTGATTCAGTCTGAATAAATTAAACTCGGGTCTCCGTGTGCACGTTTAGGCCATAGTGTGTTTTGAGAACAAAGAAGACGCGACGAAACTGAAGAGCCTGAAGAGCCTCGACGTGAAAGGGATTCGGATCACGGTGTTTGAAGGAAAGGTATTCCGCTCTGTCTGTCCCCCGAGGACGTCCACGGGCCGGCGTCTGTCCCGCGCGGCGTGTTTTCACTGTCTCACTTTACAGATTGTTCTAAAATGAAGAATTTCAATTTGTTTTGTTTTTCACAGAAGGCTGTTTGTCACAGGAAGCAGAAGCCTCTGATCACGTAAGATGTTTCCAGCACATTACTGTCAATATTCTGTTGCTGTAAATGTGTATATATGCTGTCAACAGCAGATAAAAATATCATAATAGGTAATAATTCTGTCCATGGGAGCATAACTCAAAAAATCCCCCTGTGGAGAACTGAATAGTGAAGACGATATCGAACCCACTCAACTGGGACCTTGACGTTCCCCTCCCCTCCCTCGCCGCAGGGCCGGCGCCGCCGCCGCGTCCAGCATCTTCACACCCGAAGGCGCCGTCACGAGAAAGGTCCTCCTCCCCACACCCGACGGGCCTCCACTCGAATGGCCCGAAAAGCCTCCGCCTGCACCTCCCGGAGCCAGGAAAGGGCCGTTTGAAGGCCGGGGGAGCGCCAGCGAAGGGAGCCGCGTCTCCTGCGCGCATGGACCTGAAGCGGTAAAAACAACAGCTGTGCAAAAAAAACAAAAAACAAAAAGCCCACACGTCACTGAAAGAACTTGTGATTTGTCGTCATGCTCACGGTGGTCTCGTTCAGCCACAGGCGTGTCACACGCGGCCCCCTCTGACCGTGGGCGAAATAATAGAAAAGCACCTGAGCCGAGAGCGAATGAGTAAGAAAGAAACCTTTTTGTCTTTTAAAGTGAATGACGCCCTTCAGGCTGTCTCCGTTTGTCCTCACGCCTTTCCTTTGTCTCCCGGACAGAACACTTCAAGAAAGAAAACGTCTCATTGGAAAGCGTGAGTCGAACCGTTTGCATGAATTAGAGTTGGTGGATATGGAGGGGGGGGGGGGGGGGGGGACGAGGAACGTCGTGTTCACAAAGGAATGTGACGGCAAAGAGACGACGTGGTTCTTTTATTCGGTACCTCTGCCGCGAGGGAACCAGAGCCGGGCGCCATCAGGCCCGGCGTGTGTCCGGAGCTCCGCCCACCGGGATCGAATCTCACTTTCAGTCTACAGAACAAAACCGCAGTAAACAGCTGTTAGAATAAACATCTGTGTGTGTGTGTCTGTAGGAAATCGAGTGTTTTGAAGAAGACGCAAAGAAATCAAACAGCCCGATGAGCTCCGACCTGAAAGGAATTAAAGTCACGGTTGCCGGAGGAAAGGTATTGCGCTCTTTGTTTTGCGTCCTCTGTTGCCGGGGGAAACACGGATATCGGCGTTTGTCTCACTGTCGATTCACAGATTGATCTGAAATAACTACTTTCAATTTGGTTTTTTACAGAAGACAGTTACTAAGGAGCAAAAAAAGCCTCTGACGTAAGATATGTTTCAAACAGACCTCTCTTTAAGAGGAAGGAAGGTCTTTTTTTTATGTTTTGTCAATTTATTACTATAAATATTGTTAAATTGTGTCCACAAAAAATAGTTTTTTGAGGAAAAGCCAGAAAATCCACCTGTGAAGGATCTTATAGTGATGATAATATAATAAGATAAATAAATCAGTGAGCTTAACTTTGCGTTTTTTCCTTCTTCTCTCTTGTTCACAGAAGAGCGGCCTCGTCCAGCGTCCATCACAACACTCCCACGAGAAAGGTCCCTCAGAGGAGAGCGTATTAGAATAATGAGCGCTTAGGCCTGTTACTTCTACTTAATTAGGATTAACGGGCTCATGCGACCGGCTCTCGGCCCCTCGCTTATTTTCTAAAAGGGACAAATAAACGCGAAACCACGACGGTGTCCCTCATTGTCACGCCGGCCCCCCGCAGGTGTCTCAAACGTTGGATCCCGCGGGAGCTGAGGAGGAGGAGGCGGCGGAGGCGGAGCCCGGCGGGTTCGGGCGTCGCTCTCCGCGCCAAGCGGCCGCCGGGGCGGTTTCCGCGGCGACCGTCGGCGAGCGCGTGGAGAAGCACCTGCGTCGCTACAGACTAAGTAAGAGGGCGGCGGCTCGCTCGTCTCGTCCCCCCCCCCCCGGTGAGCGCACGCGACACCGTAACGCCACCGTTGGGTTTGTCTCTCCCGCCCGCAGGGCTCTTCGAGGAAGAAAGCGTCTTCGGGGAGCAGGTGAGCTGCTGCGCGCGTTCTGCCAAAGTCCCAGTCTAGGGGGGGCGGCGGGAGGGGGGGGGGCGGCGTACGTGGTTCCTCATCTCCCTCCATCCGGTCCTCCAGGATCTGCCGCGTCACTGCAAGCTGCTGCTCATCACCAACCTGCCGCCGTATCACCACGGCAGCTACACGGAGGAGGAGCTGGCCGCGCTGCTGGCGCCGTTTGGCTTCCGCTACGCGGACGACAGCATCTTCGTCGTCCCCCAGACGTGCATGGTTAGAAATATACCGTAATTTCCGCACTATTCGGCGCGCCGGATTAAAAAGGCGCACCTTCAAGAGACCGGAATAACCTTCCTGGTTATTCCGCCCTTAAGGGTTGTAAACGGTGTCTCCCTTAAGTTCCGCCTCCTTGCGCGAGCTCTGACTGTAGAGAGAACCGTCATTGGTCGACCGATCTCCATGTTGCCAGATACACGATAATTATCCTCTCAGATACGACCGTTTTGAGCCTTTGGTACGATAGGTGCTCGGCGTGGCTGGAAATGGTGAAAGTTTCCAACCTGGCAACGCTGAGCACCTGCCGCCACTAGCATCGTGTACAGCACGCGACAGCTCGCGCAACGTACGGGAGACACCATTTCCAACACTTAAGGGCGGAATAACTAGTTTGTGCGCCGTGTACAACCAGTGTGGATCAACCGATTTATGCCTCTTTTTATTTTGCCTCGAAAATACGGTATTTATACAAATTGTATTTAAAGGAAAAACAGCAGGTGGGGGGGGCGTGATAACGGTTTTTGGGAATGTTTCTTCCCGCCAGGCCTTCTTCCAGGTGCCAGCGGTGGGGGTCACGCAGGAAATAATGAAGGCCTCCGCGCGGGACGGCGTTTTCTTCAAGCGCTCGAAGCTCGTTTTCAGCGCGGTCGCCGGAGGAGTCGCCATGACGCCGGTAAGCAGCCGATGTTCCTTAAATGAGCCCAGGTGCTTTTTTTTCCGGCTCGTCGTGTTTCCACACTTGACTCCTGTGACCTTTCCCCCCCCTCGTAGCTTGGATTCTATAAGTCACTGATGGAGCTGATGTGCTTCGTGAGTAAGACGCACACCGAGCGGTTCGTCCTCGCCCGGTTACGCCCCCCCGAGGTTCTGACCCGTGCGTTGCCTCTTTGCTTTTGGGCGTTCGCTGCAGAATGTGCAGGACGACGGGCAGCGGATCGTCTTCATCAGGGACATCTCCACCAAGGAGTCCAGCGAGCTCAGAGACGCCCTGAACAAAATCCAGTCCGTCAAAAACTTCCTGCCGCTCCTCAACCAGGTGACGGTTTGTTCCCCGAGGAGAAAAAAACCCCACAGGTCTCACTTGTGTTGAATGTGTGCGTTTTCGCGTGCAGGCGTTCGTAGAATTCAAGACGGTGCGTGACGCCGATCGGCTCGGCGTCTGGTACGGCCTGCTGAGACGGGCCCCCGGCCACCAGGTCCACCGGCTGAAGGCGCCGTCCGCCGGCCTGAAGTCGGCGCCGCGTGAGTTTCTCAGTGCAGCTTGAAAAGAAAAGACGAGCGCTCGCACGTTGAAACACGAAATCTTTACACTTTGTGTTTTTATCGTCTCCTGTTGGTTTGTGCAGCGCCGAAGCTTCCCGGGAACGCCCTGCCGGACGGCACAGACGCTGTTGCCGGGGCGACTGTGCCGCCCACGACGAGCGGCGTTCCCCGGGGCAGCGTTGGTCCGTTTTGGGTCACGACCAGAACGCATCCCTTTCTGTTTCCCACCAGGTCGCCGTGGTTCATCATCCCGGGTGAGAGGCGGCGGCGGCGGCGGCTGTGATACTGTGATAATATTTACCACGTTTTAACTCATTCAGTCAATTAAGTGTTTTTCCGTTGTTCACTTTTAAAGATTTCCTGACGTCCAGAACACAGAACAACTTGATGGTAAAGCAGCTTCGGTTCTCCACCAACGTGCCTGCACACATTTAAATAACTCTCACACTGCCATTTATTTCCATTATATAGAAATTTGAGTTGGTACTGTTTTGAAATGATCAATTTATATTATCTATCATCAAATAAAATATAAAATATTTCATAGACATACACATTGTATATACTTAACATTTGGGTAAATATATATATATTTTTGATCGACTGATTCACCATTTTATCAAAATCCAGTGTTCAAACCCTTTGAACAGATTTCCTCTCTTCTGTTCTTTGGAGCTCACGTGTTGTAACGCTGCGTTTCCCAGAAGGCCGTGCGCGGCCCCAAGATCCCAACCGTCATGTTGACCGGATTACCGGAGGGAAACTACCGGCACGAGGACGTGGCCGAGCTGGTCCGGCCCTACTTCCCCGGATGGAGCCTCTACTCGGCGTACTACGACGTGGTGGTCTTACCTCTGCAGAGGAGGGTAGGCCTCACGGACCGCACGCCGCCCCCACGGGGACACACGCCTGCGTGCTCGCGGTCTCATTAACGGCCGATTGTCCTTCCCGCTCGTAAACCCCTCCAGGCCTTTGTGTTTTTCGCTGACTGGTCTTCGTGCTGCAGTTTCGTCCGAGATCACATCAGAAATCCCGTCGCCGTGGGACTCCGCCCCCTCACGGCTCACTTCGTGTTGGAGGACATAAGTCCCTTTTCCACCGAGGTGAGGACGCCAGGACGCACTGTGGCGGGTCGGAACGGAGAATTCCTATCACGGCATTTAGTCTCATCAACAGCACGCGCTTTCCTGTTTTTTAGGAGGCGATGTACGCGACTATGATGACGTGGAGCAACGCTGTGAGTCCGGTTCGCCGCTTCTCGAAAATCCTTCGTCCTTCGCCGATATCCGGCGCCGAAAAAACATTTTTGTTGCTCTTCAGGGGGTCCCGGAGCCGGAGGGTCTGGAGGAGCGGCTGCTGTGCGTGGAGACCTCCGAGACGTCGCCGCACGTCACCAGGGCCGTCGTGGGCGCCGTGGCGTCCGTGGCGTCCCTCGCCGGCTTCCTGCCGCTCGCCAACAGGGTGCGCGAGCGGAAGACCTGAATTAGGTTTGATTGTTGCTGTTCTCCTCTTCATCTTCGTCTCCTCGTTCCGCCTCAGATCTGCATCGAGATGTCGGACGCCGGCGGTGTGACCGAGGTGGTGGAGAAACACCGGGATTGTTTCCTCTGGATGAAGAACGCGGCCGTTTGGTGAGTTGATGCTTTGTTCGATGTCATGTGACCGACCTGTGAATTATTCTCAGAACTAAACCGACCAACTGCTTTTTCTATTTTCCCTTCAGGAACAGCGTTCTACGCGTTGAGTCGTGAGTAAACCGCCGTGTAAAGTTATATCTCAAGTTCAAATCTTCTTTCAAACTGGTATTAAATGATTTAATCATGAACCTTTTTAATGCATCGAGTGAACGATTAGTTCAGGTACATTTTCATATTTCCGTAACAAAGTACTCTTCTTTTTTTAATTTTACTTTTTTAACAACCCTGCTGCCAATTACGAATAAAAATCCTCTTTTTTTTATCGTAGTTTGAAGAGCCTAAAGCGGCGCCTAGAAGATCCTGATGAGGTCGTAAACATCGAGGCTCATGCTGTGAAGTCCAAGATTATTCTCATAGAATAAAACTGTGCAATACTTTAACGAATTAAACCGTGTCCTTGAAACCTTGTTGATTTGCGAGCACTTTTGTCTTGTCTTCCCTCACTGCATGTATGCAACATAAATGTATATAATATATAATATTCATTACAGGAAAGAAGATTTTGCCTTTTATCTTTAACAACAATCCAGTTTTTGATGAGATATAAAACACCATCTTATAATTATCTAACACACGCAGGGCGAAGCAAAGTTAGCCTCCTTTCCCAGAAGCGTGCGCATGCACACGCACACACACACACACACTCACAGTCCTTATATATGCAGGGCGAGATGACTGAAGTCCGCTGGGTGGTCCTATAAATAGAGGCCGAAAAGCCCCCTCGCTGTGCTGTGAGTGACTCGCGTAGTAAAACTTCAGATATGAGTTTTTTTTTTGAAGAGTTTGTCGCATAAACCTTCCACACAAAAACAAACCCGCAACACAACGGACCCACAAAGCCGCTGTGACACGCCGGCCTTCACTCCGGCTGCAACAAATCTGCATCAACAAGCACATTCCCCCCCGACACACTCTGACCCTTTGTCTGTGTGTGTGTCTGTATGTGTGTGTGTGTGTGTGTCTGTATGTGTGCCTACTTGTGTTTTAGTTTGGATTGTTTATTGTATGCAGGCATGTGTGACCTGACAGATAAAGGCCACTGTGTGTGTGTGTGTTTGTGTTTGCTGGCCCTTTAAACCAGTTGTGATGTGTGTGTGTGTGCATGACTCAGCCAGTGCACCATGCTTTCTGTGTGTGTGTGTGTGTGTGTGTGTGTGTGTGGGAGAGAGAGAGAGAGGGAGAACGTAGGGGGTCGAGCGAGACAGCTGAGAGCTGCAGCTCTGGTCTATTGCTGTGTCTCTCATTCTGAGGACGTCTTCTGGATGTACTGACGCCCCTAAATGGACCTCACGGTGTGTGTCTGCAGCATTTGACGGAGCCCTGCTGTGTGTGTGCGTGTGTGTGTGTGTGTGTGTGTGTGTGTGAGGCATGCTGCGTGTGTTCATACTGTGCGCAGAGCGTCTGCAGACGCCGGACGATGACGTCAGCGATTCCTACTGCAGCGTCACTTATGAAGGTAGGGACGGGGCTCCAGAGGGACATTTGGGGGACAAAGGGGGACAGATGGGGGGGGGGGGGGGGGTACAAAGGTCAAGTACAAATAGTGTGTATGCGCCTATGAGGCTGGGACGACCCAACGGGAACAGCTGAGGTTATAACGGGAAAGTCTCGTTTGAGGGCGGGGCAGAAAGAAGAAGAAGAAGAAGACGGGGCAGCCGGGGGGGCGATGTACATTTTAGGTTCCTGGTGTTCCATGTGTGCATTTTCTGTTTCTACTCCATGACATCCTGATTTTACAATCATGGCATCGTGAGCTATGATCTGGTGGTTGAAACATCATCTGCAGCTTTAACAGCTGAACTACATTCGACGCTTTGGCTGAGCCCCCCCCGATGTTAGATGTTAGATGTTAGATGTTTGGATCGTGACCCAGCTCGCCGATTGACCCGCTGGTCCCTTCGGTCTCTGAGGCGCTTTTTACTGCCAGAAGAGAGAGAAAAGTAAACGTTAAACATCAGCGCGCTGCTACTTTATTTTAGCACGTTAGCATCCTGATGTTCTTTTAGTCTCTGTGTGTTTGTCTCCCTTTCTTTCTTTCCAGTTGAGATTAAGTGTGTGATGAACTCATGACATTTTGCCTATTTGGCCGCACAAGTGTTTCCCTGTGTAACACCGGGTCAGTGCCTGCAGTGCTACACACACACACACACACACACACACACACACACAGCCAAGGAAATAATGCAATGCACTGATTGTGGGACGTGCGGCAGTGAAAGATTGAGAAGGTCTCTTCTGTAGTTGGGACAAGCAGCTTTAAATGTTTCCGTCCTCATGCACCAGTTATATGCAACGAGCTCCTTTGTCTTTGTCCTCATCGGTTGCAGATGTTTTCATACAAAAGGAGATTTACACACTTAGAAGAGGTGAAGATTTGGTGACTGTACATATACATTTTATGTGGTGTTGATTTGGATGTTTACATTTGAAAGGATCGTAAATCTATTTCTTCAAGCAAATTGTAGCAAAACGTAGTCGATCTTTATAAAAATTAACTCAATATTCTAAGATTATGTTTAACCAAATTGTGAGTGCAACTTTGTGAAACTAGTCACGGTGGCTGATGAGCAAAAATGTTAATGTCAAGCCCTGATTATATATATATATATATATATATATATATATATATATATATATAATATTCTTTATTATCTTTTTATGTACTTTTCAATGATTAAAATGAATGCTGTTGCTTTATTCATCACTCTGTCACAAAGTGATTAGTTGCTCTAGTTGGTAAATTGATGGACCGCTTTCCATCATCATGTTTTATCTCTGTTTTAACCACGTTAATATTGCCGGTGTATTTTGGAGCATCGTGTGCGTCATGATCAGTCTGCTGCATCACTTCTCTCCCGCGGAGCTCGTTACATTTAAAGCAGAAGACGCGCGTTGCTCTTCTGTCCCCGGATGCAGTTTGCCGTCTTCACACCGGCCCTTTTTTATTGATCTGGCATTTTAAATGGATTTATTTGAAATGCATGTTAAGTGTAATTTTAAAGATATAATTAGGCCGTATAATTAGCATCTTGCAGACTTGATGGTCGTCCTCTTCATCAGTGAGATGAGCTACTACTACGTTAATATCAAAGTCACACAGTTTGCAGGTTGGGTTTTACCAGACACTTCTGTGTCAATAAGTGTGTGTGTGTGTGCGTGTGTGTGTGTGCGTCCTGCATTGACCTGCAGGTGGCGCTCTCTCGTCGTGCTCGTGTTGTTGTTCATGCCTCTGTGTGTGTGTGTGTGTGTGTGTGTGTGTGTGGGGCCTTGTTGACCCCTCCTCAATGGCTCCTGATTTTGACTTTGTGTGATTATTTAACATCATCAAAGACATTAAATGGAGAGATTAAATATTTACAACCATTCAGTTTCATGGAAAATCATTTAAGGCCCCCCAAAAAAACCTTTGGCTGTCCGCTTGACCCAAAGTGATGAATCCCAACAATTCTCAACTGAAGAAAACCCCCCTGAAACGGGACGTCCAGGTCGAGGCGGGTGATCACAACTCACGTTCCTGGGGGACTCTTTCGAGGCTCTCGGAGGCTCTCGGCGCCCCGGATCGGAAAACAAGACCGCCTATTGCAGGGAGCTCGAGGACAGAGGGAGGGCCGGCGTAGTGGAGAAGATAAGGACGCAACGAGGAGACGAGAGAGGAAAGGAGGAACAGGAAGCGCTGGGATTTCCTCTGGACGTGAGGCGTGTGCTCGCTGACACTCGGGCGCAGAGTCACAGAGAGACGAGCCGCTGCTCTGTGAGGTCTCTCCTCGGGGGGGAAAAGGGCTTTTATTTTGTAGATCTAGCGAGAAAAAACAGATGTTTTTTTGAGGCGACATTCTTTTAGCGAATCCGTATATCTGTATCCCCCTCAGTGGAAGCCCAGCTGCGGATCAGAACCTGCTCTTCTCTATTCCCTCCGGCCTCCGGTTGGTCCGTTTCGGCCCGTCATCGTTAGCCGAGGGGGAGGGAACATGTAAGCGACCTCCCCCCACCCCCCCCCACCGCATCCCTCTCACCTGCTGATCTCTTGTCACCTGTCGGTAAAATCAGAAGCGAGCAGGAGGCTCTGCCCGAGGGGTCGGCCATGTTGCGTTGCGTTCTCCAGCGGGCCAACAACCTGAGGCACTCGGACCCTCTGGTCAGCGTCACGTTCAGAGGTAAGAGGAGCGGGGGGGGGGGGGTCGGAGGTCAGGCGACTGATGCGCCGTTATTCGGTCAAACGATACTGTATTCCTTCTGTTGACGTCAGGCGGAACCTCTGTAGTCCAAAAGAAATCCACATGTTCACCTGGTTGACTTTCGTCCCACAGGTGAGATCAACAAGGTCAGGTATAATTTGCAAAACCCAAACAAATTTAGCAGCACTGAGTTTCCCCCCGATCTTCATCCGAATGGTTTTAAACTCACTGCTGCTCTTTTTTTTTTTTTTTTCATTTTGTCAAAGCAGGATAAAACCGCTTTAAGTTTCCTGTGAAAGCCGTTAAACTTTGACCTCTCGTACGCTGCTGCTTTTTGCCCGCCCGTCCCCGGGGAGCAGAATTAGACAGAAGAGCGAGAACCCGGTTCGGCTCGCGGAGGCGACTCGGCTACCTGGACTCTTTTTTTCCCCTTCGCCCGGTTGTTTGTACTTTTTCCCCACGACTCGGTGTCTCTGATGAGGTGAACTCTGCTGCTCGCTTCCTGCCTTTGTCCCGACGCGGCTTCCTGGTGCCCCCCCCTCCCCCGCCCCCCCCCGCCCAGTCTGAGAGAACAAGTCCTTCTGGCTCCATTCAGACTGGATCCTTAAAGATTTGACGCTTCACTTAAACTCTCCCCTTAAATGTCTCGAACTGGTTTTCACTCTGACCTGCAAAGATGAACTAATTGTGTCACTATTCCCCAGTTACCCTGAGTAACATCAGTTTACATGAAGACAGGTTATTTATTTTTCATTGTGTTTTTAATTATATTACGTTGCGATGGCCTGTTTAAAGGGACCATCTATCTAACGAATAAATGCATTGACTTGCAGAAACGTGACGGGGAGGTGGTCCTTAAATTGCAATAAATAGGCGTTATCTGTTCTTGTAGTTGTCTGTGTGTAAGATCTGAGGGTAAAGAAGTGTCTGCTCCCTCCAGAAACTCGATACCACGTCCATTTATAGAAATGACGGATGATAATAAGAAAGCAAGGAAGGAAAAGACAGAGAGAAGTTTGTGTTGAATGGAGGAGTACTGCAATAAGAACTATATGCTGTATATCACTAAATGTCCTCCTGATGGGATGTCTGGTTCTCACCCATCACTGAGATGTTACCATCGTTCTTCTCTGCTCCATGTTTGAGGTCATCTTTCCCGCCTGCGTGGGTTATGAAACGTGTGAACATGAGATTTGATCTGATAAGGTGTGTGTTTGTGTGCTGCGTCCGGGACGTCCGGCCACGTGTTTGTTATCGGAACAATAAGTGTTGTTCTCTGTTGAAACCAGAAATGCGAACTGGCAGCCGAGCTACTTCTTCCTGGACCTCTGCCCGTCACGGCGCGGAGTCGCCGCGGTTTTAGACGTTTGTTTAATAAGCGATAACGGGAGTCATGTCATCGAAAAGACACGTCAACGGCGACAGCGGCTTTTATACTGAGAATTAAACTTGCAGTCCGGAGAATATTAAAGATAAAGTACCCGAAACGCCCTTAAGCATCCCCTCTTTTACCAGAAGACCATGAACTCCTGAGAATAAATCATACTAGTCACTTTCTCATAGACCTCCATGGGACCAGTTGGAGTCGCCCCCTGGTGGACATTAGCGAGATTGCAACTTCGAAGGACTTTGGTTCTTGGGTTTCAGCTAAAGTGAGAAGAATCCACCAAATCGGTTAATATTTGTCCCTTTTTGAAGCAGCCTCAGACACACACACACTCAAACACACACACACAACCGACAGACTCACACACACACACACAAAGCTAAACTTAGCCTTCCCACACATAATTCACAGCTCACGGTGTCGTCTATTCTCGGCTCACGACAGAAACCGTGCCAAGCTGGACCAACCGGGAAGTCAGTGCTGTGCCACTTCCTGTCTCTGAGATGCTCGCTCAGATAACCCCCCCCCCCCCCCCCACACACACACACACACACGCACACACACACACACACACACAAGCATTTAACGCACCCTCTCGACCCCCCTGAGGGCTTTTTGAAGATGCCTGCCATGACATCATTTCCGTAGATATTTGAGTACTTGAATGTGGGTATTTGCGTCAGCACTTGTTTGTGTAACTGTAAAGGTAAATTGTTGTGTGTGTGTGTTTCTCACGTTGGAGGATCACTGTGGTGGAAAACAGGAAAGCAAACAGCCGTGGGTGTGAGGGTGAGGAGAGACAACAAACCCAAACCCGCTCTGATATCAAGGTCATCCAAATATGTCACACCGAGTTTATTCTAAAAGTGAATTTGACCTGAACTGATTTTTACATACGTGTTCACGTAACGAACTCCATCACATTCCTGTGATGATGGTGATGAATTCTGGCAGCCTCTCGCTCCGTCTCAAGTCCCACTTCCTGTAACGAGTGCCAGACAGACATGGAATCTGAGCTCTGAACTTACAGGAAGCCACACAAAGACGCACACGCACACGCATGTCGGTGTCACAGGAACATTGGACCCCAGAGTTTGTTCCATATGCTAACTCGTGATGTTCCCGTTTCTCCTTCAGGGTCCAAGAAAAAGACAAAGATCATCAAGAACAACCCCAACCCCGTTTGGAACGAGGTACCTCAGATTCATCAGACGCTCTTCAGGCTGAAACCGACTTTTCTTGTGCTGATGTTCTAGCTTAGAGTGGAGATGTGAGAGAGAGAGAGAGGGGGGGGCGAGCTTCATGGCCGGCCTTGTTTGCTGTGTCTCCGTCAGGGTTTCGAATGGGACCTGAAGGGGATCCCGCTGGACTCGTGCGCGGAGGTGCACTGCGTTGTCAAAGACCACGAGAAGATGGGGAGGAACAGGTACCGGCCCACAGAAGAGGGCCCAGACCCGTCCACGTGGTTATTTCGGGAGCGTCTATCAAGATGTCGAGCGCGTCAGAGGGTGGAGGGGGGGAGGAGGGGGGGAGGAGGAAGGGAGGAGGAAGGGTCAGGCATGAAAGAATCAGGTCATCCTCTCATTGTGGTGGTGGAGTATTTATGCACTCGTGTTTCCACCCATTCACCGACAGTTGTGCCGATTGATTCAGCGATCCATTCATCCGCTTCTCACGGGACGCCCGGACCGGGACCTCTTTGCTTCGGTCCGGGGCATTTTGGAGGATTCGAAACCCTCGACCTCTTGCACCAAAGCATAGTTCACCTTTTGGAGTTGAACACGTAGCTACAAAGATGGATTTCTCAGATTTGCCACCAGCTGGTTCTTGAGTCACAAAGAACAAAACGAGTCCGATAAAAATGATTTGAGTTGTTAGGTGACAAGGGAACAAATGCAGGTTCTAACACCTAAAATACGTCATTTCCACCTGACGTTTAATACTCTGCACAAGCCCTGACCTCAACAGACTCATTCTACTCATGTCAAAGTTCTATTGTACTACATGTAATACTTTTAAAGACATTTTAAGTGTGTGTGTGTGCGCTGCGTTCAGGTTTCTGGGGGAAACTCGTCTGGGTCTCAGAGACGTTCTCAACTCTCCCAACCTGGCCGCCACCTTCACCGTGTCCCTGCTGGACACCAAGAGGAACATCACAGGGGTGAGCGCACACACACACGCACACACACACGCACACGCACACGCACACGCACACACACAAAATGATGCCCAGACAGATTAATTTACTGCCTCATTGTATCACGAAGCGATGGCGAATCGTAAATCCCGACTGTGTCTTGAAATAGAGTCAGAGCAGAATAACAATAATCCCCCTGTTGCTATTTTATTTCATTTGAATCCAATTTAATCTGACTACATATTTCTCTTATTCGTCCTATTTGATCTCTCTCTCTTGCGGTGGGATTATCCAGCTTGTCTTAGAATTTTACATTTTTAAGAAAAGTGTGTGAGCAGGACACACACACACGCACACACACACACACACACACACAGCCCGGAGAAACATCACAGTTTATCACTTAAGCTGCTTTTTCCGGTCAAAGGAAACTGCAGGAGACGACACCTTTAACTGGGCAACACACCGGACAGCGCACAAATGCTGCAGCGCAATTTATTCCAAAGAAATCTTTTGTCTCACGCAAAACAGATGGAGGATATTCCAATGAGTGTCATTATCAATCATTTGTTCTTTTGCAAAATAAATAAATAAAAAAGTAACGTCTTGTTTGCAATTATTTCAGCATCAAAAGTTGCTTGAAAGGCACGATTTGTGCGCAACTAATGCAAGGATTCCCCCCACGGTTGTTTCCACCAGGCCACGCTGACCCTGCAGGTCTCCTACGTGCCCCCCCCGGGGTCGGCTCCAGTGTTTCAGCCCCCCTTCCAGCACGAGGCTCCGCCCCATAACAACAACCCCAACGTGGAGATGGACACGGTCACCAGTAATATAACCCCTCGCCCCGCTGCCCACGTTCACCCCCCCCCCCCCCCCCCCCCCCCCCCCGGGGTCTCACAGGGACTGACTCGCTGTCTCGGCCTCCGCAGTGATTTCTCTGGACACGCTGGGCGAGGAGGACACGGAGAGCATGATCATGCTGGAGCCGCCGGAGGACCAGGGCGCCGACGACGGGCGCTCCATGGTCATCGTGGGGCCCCAGGGGCCCCCGGGCCGAGAGTCCCCCACGGCGCAGACGCCGAAGCGCTCGCCGCCGTCCTACAACACCCACGGCGGGCTGAGGAAGAGGAGGAGGGGCGCCAGCGGTCAGCCGAAACCGCTGGCCGACAAGCCGCAGGACTTGCAGGTGAAGCGTCCGTGATCCAACAGGGCTGTTTTTCAAAATAAAAGTACTCTTTGCCTGCTTTCCTTTGGTGGCAGATAAAAGGTATTAGTATTAAAATTTTGCTCACAGCGCCACCGTGTGGTGATTCAGGGATGTTACACAAGGACTACGAGGCGCTGCCTGTAGTAGGGTCACAAAACTGAGAAGGGTTCAGATCGGGAAGAGCTCATAAAAAAACATCATAATTAGATCAGTCACGATGCATTAATGTAAGTTACTGCAAAGACTTTAAAGGCTCACGTGTCCACCTGTGCAGGTCCGGGTGCGGGTCATCGAGGGCCGGCAGTTGCCGGGCATCAACATCAAGCCCGTTGTCAAGGTAACGGTGGCCGGGCAGACCAGGAGGACCCGCATCAGAAAGGGCAACAACCCCTTCTTTGACGAGGTAGACAAAAAAACGTTCCTGCGGGTTCCTGAGGAGAACTGTGGAAATGTGTCACGTTAATAAAGGTTCACATCCGTCTCCCCTCGACAGACGTTCTTCCTCAACTTCTTCGAGACCCCATCGGACTTGTTCGATGAACCGATCTTCATCACTGTGAGTTTCATCTTATGATATTTTACTGTCAGTCGCTGTCAGAACAATGTAAACCCGCTGTACCTGCCCCCCAGGTGTGTGACTCCCGCTCACTCAGAACGGACGCTGTGATCGGTGAATTCAAGGTGAACTGCACAAATGAAATAAAAAACATAAAGGGTGACTTTTAAGTGGATATGCTCAGTATTTGAGCTAAATGTAGGAAGTAAAGTGCACAAAGTAAAATTATTGACAGAGCAATGAAATCTTCTAATCTGCTATTACATTGATTTACAATATAATAAACACATATTTGCAGTTGGATGTGGGCACCGTCTACAATGAGCACAGTGAGTACACACATTTAAATGGACCACGCTGCTGTGAAAACGGGACATTATTGATCAGTGTCTCTCTGCAGGGCACTGCTTCTTGAGGAAATGGCTGCTGCTCTGCGAACCCGACGACCTCTCCGCCGGGGTCAAAGGTTACCTGAAGGTCAGCCTGCTGGTCCTGGCCGCTGGAGACGAGCCGCCGGTGAGATTGTCATGAAATCAGCCGGAATCGGGACGGGAGAACTGCCCGCTAGCGGCCAGATGCTCGGGATGTTATCGCTAGATGCTAACATGCTACGCTAGCGAACACTAGCGCGCGCCAGCATTCTTCCGTCCCGTAGTTGGAAGGATTAAAGGAAAGCGACGTTTTAATGATAAATTCAGGCTCTCTAACTAACGTTTAGTACAAGTTGCGTTTGAAATTTGAGATACTTTGCATACTGCTGATTATTATACGAGGAAATCATCTTATTACTTTGCAAATGAACTTGAAGCATAAAATAAGCGGGGTGGTGTAGAAAGCTCCTGTGATGGAGTAGTGTAGTGTACCACGTTTTACTCGGGTATCCCCCCCCAGATCTCTCTCTGTTGTGTGTCCCAACACAGTTTCCTGGTCTTAACGAATGCCCGTCTTTAACCCGTCGCGTGTTTTTGTGTCCGCGCGTCTCCTCCAGGCCGATAAGCGCGCGTGCGCCGAGGACAAAGAAGACATAGAGGGAAACCTGCTGAGGCCGGCCGGTCTGTCTCTGAGGGGAGCCACCTTCAACCTGAGGGTCTTCAGAGCCGAAGACCTGCCACAGAGTGAGTGTGGTGTGTCCCGCTGATTACGGCTCCGGTGCGTTTGGTCTATTCCCTCTCGTCTCCTGTCTGCAGTGGACGACGCCTTCGTGGACGGCATGAGGCAGATTCTCGGCTTCGACAGCAACAGGAAGAACCTGGTGGATCCTCTGGTGGAGATCCACTTTGCTGGAAAAACTGTGCGTCGCCTCCAGCCCGACATCTGTATCCCGAACGCAACATTCAGCAGCGTTTAATTCGTGGCGTTTAATGTGTCGTATGTCTCGTGCAGGACCGCACTAAGACCATGGAGAAGAACGCCAACCCGCAGTGGAACCAGAGCCTGGCCATGCCGATTAGGGTGAGACCACCGAGAGAAGAACATTATCCTACGACTTTATTGTGCTGCAGAGATGAAAGTCTTCATGGTTCTACCTTATATGGCTTCTTTTACCGCTACTAGTTTCCCTCCATGTGTGAGAAGATGAGGATCCGGATCCTGGACTGGTGAATGCTGGCACACATCTAAGCTATATTTATTATTTTACGTTCTGTTTTAATGTAATCCAGCGCCCCCCCCCCCCACAAAATCTCTGTCAGAGTTTGACATCTTAATCAATCTCACCATTTGGCCCCCAAAAAAAAGGAGGTTTCAGAGCTTTTGCCTTCTGACTTTCTCATTTCAGGGACAGAGCGAGTCACAATGACGTCATCGGCACCACCCACCTCTGTATGTCCAAGATCTCCGCCCCCGGTGGGGAGATAGATGGTAAGAGTGGGTTTGGACGGGAAGTAATCGGGACACTCTTTGTGCTGCTATGGTCCACTGGTTCCTCTTCCTGACCAGGTCTAACCACCAGAGAACTAACCGGTTTAGTCTGGATTGTGGTTCAGTTTTAGTTTGCTTGGATCGGCCTTGAATCGAACGCATGTTTACGCTTCACGTGTAACTGAAGTGACTCCGATACCCCTCCCGCATGAGGCACCGCTTCAACTTCAGCGAGCACGACGCTTCAGTCACTCAGGCCGCATCGTCCGTCCCGCTCCGCCTTTATTTCACCGCCTTGTGTTTCTCCAGACGCGTGTGATCAGAGTTGTCGCACGGACACGCACGAGCTTCACTCACGGCGGGTGACAGGATGCATGGGCTTGATGATGGAGGATGCGAGTGGCAGACCGGTCATTTGCTTTAAGGGCTTTTTTTTCTCGCGTTGTGCTCGAGTGCTTTTCCTTGGGTTGGCGTCCGTTTTCCTTTTTCCGGTCTGACTCTGAACATCCGTCTGTGACTCTGAACCACGCTTCCTCTCCACGCATTCAGACGCCCTGACTCCACGGACCGTCCACTCCGGCAGTACGTCCAGCCATCCTTTCTACGCCGCCGTTTGCCATTTTGTTTTCCAATCTCCGTTTCCCGATCAACCCCGACGCCGCTTCATTCTCACCTTTTGCCTCAGATGAAATCCCCTCGATCCATTTCATTCGTTTCATCAGTTTTCTGAGTTTTTCGCCGCGCGCCGCTTTCCTTTTTGGTGACGATCCGTTGTCGTTTTTCGCCGCAGTTGACGACAGCCTGGGTTTCCTGCCGACGTTCGGCCCGTGTTTCGTGAACCTGTACGGCAGCGCCCGAGAGTTCACCGCCTTCAACGACCCCCACGAGGCGCTCAACCTCGGAAAAGTAACCACGCTTTCATTTCCCCCTCGTTGAGTCCGACCGTCTGCCTCGACAGTCCGAATGAGAAAACGTTGGCGGCGGCGGTCCGTTTGCATGTCGCTGTATCGAAGGGTCTCTCTCCGTGTGGTCAGGGCGAGGGCGTCGCGTACCGAGGGCGGGTCCTGCTGGAGCTGACGACCAAACTGACGGACAAGCCCGAGCAGAAAACCGAAGACATCCCGTCGGACGACCTGCTGGTGGTGGAGGTGAGAGGGCCGGAAGGTTGAACGTCGCCGGTACGACGCAAAAGAAAAAACGCACCGTCCGAACCTCCGACCTTTGTCCCTCCGTCCGATCCGACAGAAGTTCCTCAGGAAGCGGAAGTTCTCCCTCTTCGTGGCGTTTTATTCGGCCACGCACCTCCAGGACGTCGACGACGCCGTCCAGTTTGAGGTCAGCGTCGGCAACTACGGCAACAAGTTCGACTACACCTGCCTGCCTCTGGCCTCCACCACCCAGTTCAGCAGGGCCGTGTTCGACGGTAGGTTGAAGGTCAGGTCGCATGCGGCGCCTCGGATCTATCTTCACGTCCAGCTGTGTCATCCTTGTGTGTGTGTGTTCTCCAGGCTGCCACTACTACTACCTCCCCTGGGGGAACGTTAAACCGGTGGTGGTTCTGTCTTCAGAGTGGGAGGACATCCGGCCGAGGATCGAGGCCCTCAACATGCTGCTGGCGATCATAGAGAGGCTGGTGAGGGCTGTGCTTAACATGCGACGTGTGCGCGGGGGGGGGGGATGCAGAGGGTCTACCATGCATGCATGCGTGTGTGTGTTCAGGAGGCCCACCTGCAGCGGGTGCAGCTGGAGGTGAAGGCGGGGGGCGAGCTGGAGGAGGTGGAGCTCCGAGTGGTGGAGCTGTTGGATCAGGTCATCTCGGACTGCAGGTAATCGCCGTGTGACGGCGATGTTGGCGGAGACCCCTTTTTCGTTCCTCTCGTCAAGCCGATTGATTCAGGCTTTCTGCCTCGCCCCTCTCGCCCCTCTCGCCCCCTCCAGCGAAGAGCTGCCCTCCATCGACCAGTGGCAGTGTGCGACCTCCCTGGACCGCTCGCTGAGGCACGTCCGCTCCCTCCACCTGCAGCAGATCGTGGCGGCGGCGCAGGCCCTGAAGTACGGGGACGCCACCGAGCTGTCCACGGTGCTGGAGCAGGCCGAGGACTGGGCCGGCCGGCTGAGGACCATCGCCGAGGAGGTGAGCCGGCCCCGCTGTTCCAATCGGGTTTTCCTAGTGACGGTTGAAATAATAATTAACCCATTTGGACAGAATATAAGGGAGCGAATGCTCTCTCTCTCTCTCTGTTCCCCTGTGCGCTCTCGGTGTCTCTCGCCCAGCCTCAGAACAGCCTCCCGGACATCGTGATCTGGATGCTGCAGGGCGACCGGCGGGTGGCGTACTACCGCATCCCGGCGCACACCGTCATCTTCTCCCAGCAGCACTGTGGGAAACACTGCGGACAGCTGCAGACCGTCTTCCTCAAGGTGTACACACACACACACACACACACACGCACAGACCCACACACAGACGCACACACAGACGCACACACTCCGTCTTGCTGACCGGCTGTGCGCGTCGTGCAGAACCCACAGAGCAGCGGCGGAGAGGCCAAACTCCCGGGTCAGCTGAGGGTCAAAGTCTGGTTCGGCCTGGCCGCCGACGTCAAACACTTCAACCAATACGCCGAGGGGAAGCTGTCGGTCTTCGCCGAGACGGTGAGACGCACGCTGCTGCTGTCGTCATGGTTACCTGGGATTAACGGATTCGTGTTAGCGGGTGAGAACCTGCTGCTTGAATCCAAGGAGAAAGAGGGCTTGACGGGGAAGTTTCTCTCTCTGCAGTACGAGAACCAGACCCGACTCGCCCTGGTGGGCAGCTGGGGAACGACGGGTCTGACCTACCCGAAGTTCAGCGACCTCACCGGACGGGTCAAGCTGCCCAAAGAGAGCTTCAAACCCTCTCCGGGCTGGACCTGGACCGGCGACTGGTACATCAGCCCCGAGAAGACGTAAGAGGAGGTTTTCGTCTACGTGTTCATATGGCAGTGGGGTGTTTTTTTGGGGTGCAACTAAAACTCAAAATTCTGCATTTATGCATATGAAAAAATCCGTATATTCATTGCCCGAAAACCGCTGTATCAGCGCATGAACATCTGTGATGACAAACCCTCAGGCTGCTGTATGACGTGGACGCCGGTCACATGACCTTCACCGAGGAAGTGTTTGAAAACCAGATGAGGTTGCCGGGCGGGCAGTGGATCGGCATGCCGGAGGGGTACACGGACGTGGTACGTGTGTTTTCCCACTGAGTGTGTGTGTGTGTGTGTGATTTGACTCATTGCTGTTCATCTAACAAATGTGTGCGTTTGACTCAGAATGGGGAGAAGGCGGTGCCAAAGGACGAGGTGGAGTGTCCTCCTGGATGGGTTTGGGAGGAGGTGGAGTGGAGCGAAGATCTCAACAGGGCCGTGGATGATCAAGGTGCTCTCACACACACACACACACACACACACACACACGCACGCACAAAAGCAGTGTGTTTCTTTGCGAGCAAATCTTTTATACTTGACACGTTTGTACTTTTTTAAAATCTATTCCTTTTATCTTTTCTATCACTGTCTGATGCTTCTCCTGCAGGCTGGGAGTACGGCATCCCCATCCCTCCGGACCGCCGGCCCAAGTCCTGGGTGCCGGCAGAAAAGATGTACCACACAAACCGGAGACGCAGGTGGATACGAATGAGACGGCGGGACCAGCAGAAGATGGAGGCTCTCAGAAAGGTAGCCAGAAAAGACCTTACCTCGCAGCCATTCATCTTAATGTTGTAGTTTCCTCCTCCATCCACTAGATGGTGCTCTTGTGGAACAAATGTGTGTTCAGGGTGGTTATTGTGTGTGTGTGTGTCTGTTCACAGCAGCGTCCGGACGAGGCGGAGAAGGAGGGCTGGGAGTACGCCTCGCTGTTCGGCTGGAGGTTCCACCTGAAGCCGAGGAAGACGGACAGCTTCAGGAGGCGCAGGTGGAGGTACCGCATGGAGCCGCTGGAGAAGACGGGGCCGGCCGCCATCTTTGCCCTGGAGTGTTCTCTGGTGAGACGTTCATCCCCCGAAGGGACGGGCATTGAGGTCGCAGGCAGCCTGCAAACCTCCGGCCGCCTCTGGCAGCTTTTGCAGCCGCCTTGTCTAGACGCCCGAGCTCTCCTCACACCTCAGAGCGGTCTTGCCCTTCAGGAAGCGTTCCAGGAGACCATTGGCTCCGGTTTGACTCAGAGTGATGATGAAACAGGAAAGAGACGAACGCAGGCCGCCGCCCCAAAGTGGAAAGCACCCTTTATTCTGTCTGAAATATTGTATTTGACCTTTTAAAATGAGTTGGAGCCGAGGGGCCCAAACTATGATAGAACTTCCCCCGGATAAACAGTTCACACTCGTAGGTGGTCTTTTATTTTGAAGGCCGCGTCACGTTTCATCAAAATCTGTACCAATACTTTCAGCATCCATCTTCTTCCTTCGTTCTGAATGTGATCCCCCATCTTCCTCCTCCTCCTCCCCCAGAGCACCATAGAGGACAGGAACGAAGACAAGTCCGTCACGACCACGTTCGGAGTCAACAGGCCGACCATTTCCTGTTTCTTTGACTGTAAGGCGGAACTTACCTACTCGCCCGGCTGCTCTTTCTGTCTTTTATTGTGTCATTAAGTGTGCGGGTGTGTTTAGGCGGGACCCGCTACCACCTGCGCTGCTACCTGTACCAAGCCAGAGACCTGCTGGCCATGGACAAAGACAGCTTCTCAGGTATCGTGCCCGCGGTCCGTCGTCCCCTTATCGGTTTGCGGTTTGTGCACGAAAACGTCAGCGCCGCCGAATCGAACCAAAGTGAGACGAGAAATAAAACGAAAGAAACCCGGCCCTCGTGTCCCAACAAAAGTTCCACGTCTTCACACTTCAATAAGCGAACGTTAACGAGGTTTCCACAGCAACCTGAAAGCCGACAGGAGGCCGGCGTCGCGTCTAAAGATCATTTAGAGTCAACTAGGGGCAAAACTAACAGGTAACATCAGACTCTCTGTGGCTGGTTGCGTTTAGCTTCAGTTTTAAGGGGTGTTCTTTTGAGAGAGAGAGAGAGAGAGAGAGAGAGAGGTTAACAATCATTGTTTGGGGCAAATCCCCAAAAACTTTATTTCTTTAGCAAAGGTCAGATCATGAATGGAGGTTGGTGTAGCTGCACAGTATCCCTGAAAAGCAGTGACGGAGAGAAAGAGAGGACAGTGAAGGTATTATCTGAAGAAGGTCATGGAAACTACGGCGTCTCTCTGTGTGTGTCTGTGTGTGTCTGTGTGTGTCTGTGTGTGTTAATCAGAAACCGCAGACTCAGATGTAAAAACACAGATGAGGCTTTGAAAAACAGACAGATGAATAGACAGAGGGCGAGAGAGTGGATGGGTGATGGATAAGGTGGGCCACAGAGGGTTAGACGCACACACACACACACACACACACACTCGGTGTAACGGATGGGTAGAGTTGATGGATGGGCTTCAGTTGTGTGTTAATCTGCTGCTACATGGCGGCCGTGATTAGAGAGGAGCTCTCTCTCTCTCTGTGTCTGTCTTTCCTTTGTGTCTGTGCGTCTCTCTTTGTGCGTTCAAAAGGAGGGTAATAAAACAACAGGTCAAAGTTCAGCGACATCTTTATTTTCCCGTTTTAAATCAGCGAGTCCATTACTGTCTGTCCCCGCTACTGTCTTTGATTTTATGACTCTGTTGGAGTCGCACACGGACACACGGACTTCCACAAACCCCCCCGGGCTGCTGCTATTTTCTGTTTACGTGAGCTAATGGGCTGTTGGGAATGGACGGTAATTGAATGGGTCACCATGGGTGGTGTGTGTCTGTGTGTGTCTGTGTATGTCACTTCCAAGGTTAATTGAGAGCTGGTGGGAAAATGCAACTTAGCTTCTGTTTACTCTATCGCTAACGGCTCCATGGAGACTCTTTAGTTGGCCTGAAATAACAAACCACTGTGTGTGTGTGTGTGTGTGTGTGTGTGTGTGTGTGTGCGCCTGACTGTACTTGTGTGTGTGGACTTTAAGCGTGTGTCCGTCCACATTGTGTGTGTGTGTGTGTGTTAGCATGTAAGAAAGTGGTTGTGACCTGGAATAACAAACATCTCCGAGCAGTGCTCCCAAACCTCCGTCTCGAGGTCGGCATTCCCAAGCTGCTGATGTCACTGTGTGTAGGACACACACACACATACACACACACACACACACACACTTCTAAGTTTGTACCAGCGTTCTTATGAGGACCCTCGGCCTCTTCTCCCCAGACCCCTACGCCATCGTGTCCTTCCTCCACCAGTCCCAGAAAACGGTGACGGTGCGCAACACCTTGAACCCCACGTGGGACCAGACGCTCATCTTCTACGAGGTGGAGATCTTCGGCGACCTGGAGGCCACGATGGCGGCTCCGCCCAACGTGGTGGTGGAGCTGTACGACCAGGACACATACGTGAGCGTCGGTTCGGAGGGTCTCCGTGTACAGGCTGTACGTGCGTATGTGTGTGTATATATATGTGTGTGTGTGTTTTCAATGAGCAGGGGGCGGATGAGTTCATGGGCCGCTGTGTGTGCCGGCCCTCCCCGACCTCCTCGCCCCAGCTGGCCTGGTTCCCCATCCGCAGACAGGACAGGAGCGCCGGCGAGCTGCTGGCCGCCTTCCAGCTGATACGCAGAGAAAAGGTCCGGTGAACAACCCGAACTCTGCGAACGCACACGGTTTTAGACGAGATGCGCGACGTTAAGTCAGCGACTTCAAACGCGCTTCATTATAAGAATTCCCTTCTGTGTCTCCAGCCGGCGGTTCATCATATTCCAGGTCAGGAGGTACGTCCTCCACTTCCTCTCCAGCTAGTTCCCTCTCCACCTTCGCCTTGGAGGTATCTGTCTTCCTTTTAGGACGTAACCAGTTTTCTGCCCGCAGGGAGACTTCCTGACCTCCAGCCACGTTCTGGACGAGGTAAAACCGCACAAACGCTGCATTTAAAGACACACTAATGGGAACATTTAGATGAGAGTGAAGAGGGTGAACTTTGGCTTTGAAGTTTTCATGCAAAAGGGCGGAAAACCAACCCGGAATTTGAGGAATGTCAACCCTTGTTAAGAAGCATTAAATGGCCTGCATGTCGGTGTTGAGTGTTAATATGTGCAGTCTGGCGATTTAATGTCTACAAATTCTCTTTTACTTCTTCTCACCTGTCTTTTCCAACGGGCCTCCTCAGCTGATGTTTCCAGGGTTCCTCTCTGAAAGCCTGCAGCAATGGGTACAACAACACACATTTCCTCTCGGGTGCATCTTAACGCTGATAGCGAGCGGCCGGCCTCTCACACATTTCGTCCCTGTCGGCAGCCGGAGGAGTCGGACCTCCCCCCCCCGCCCCCCCAGAGGGAACCGAACGTCTTCGTGGTCCCTCAGGGAATCAAACCTGTGCTGCAGAGAACCGCCATCGAGGTATCGGTGGGCTTCGCTCGTGGGATAATTGGGCTTGTGTTTGCTCCTTTTGTGGAGGAGTCATAAGAACAGAGAACCGACCATCGACACACGTGATCCAAAAAGTCCAGAGAAGCGCGTTAAAGACGCAGTGCAACCTTTTGGGAAGGCGCTTAGCTTAGCTTAGCATAACGACTTGAAGCGGAGGGGAAAGCTAGCGTGGTTCTGTCAGAAAATGTCAACGTGAACGTCTCACTTCCATGAAGAAGTTCATGTTGACCTTGACACAAAATAAATACACTTTATGGTCAAATCTATTCACTAAATCTGGTTCCAGGGAATATTTTACATTGCTGCTTAAAGAATGACCTCATCATTACTAATTCATGGATTAAGGTATAATTCAGACAATTTACCATCAGATCCAAATGTGTTGGACAGTGTGCTGGACGGTGTGCTGGACAATGTGCTGGACAATGTGCTGGACAGTGTGCTGGACAATGTGTTGGACAGTGTGTTGGACAATGTGCTGGACAATGTGCTGGACAGTGTGTTGGACAGTGTGTTGGACAATGTGCTGGACAATGTGTTGGACAGTGTGCTGGACAATGTGTTGGACAGTGTGTTGGACAATGTGCTGGACAATGTGCTGGACAATGTGTTGGACAGTGTGTTGGACAATGTTCTGGACAATGTGCTGGACAGTGTGTTGGACAGTGTGTTGGACAGTGTGTTGGACAATGTGCCGGACAGTGTTGGACAGTGTGCTGGACAATGTGCTGGACAATGTGTTGGACAGTGTGCTGGACAATGTGTTGGACAGTGTGTTGGACAATGTGCTGGACAATGTGCTGGACAATGTGTTGGACAGTGTGTTGGACAATGTTCTGGACAATGTGCTGGACAGTGTGTTGGACAGTGTGTTGGACAGTGTGTTGGACAATGTGCTGGACAATGTGCTGGACAGTGTGTTGGACAATGTGCTGGACAGTGTGTTGGACAGTGTTGGACAATTTGCCGGACAGTGTTGGACAGTGTGCTGGACAGTGTGTTGGACAATGTGCTGGACAGTGTGATCATTATCATTTCGCGCCGTGGTCATCAGATCTTGGCGTGGGGCGTCCGCAACCTGAAGAGCTTCCAGCTGGCCAGCGTGGCCTCGCCGAGCCTGCAGGTGGAGTGCGGCGGCGTCACGGTCCAGAGCTGCGTCATCCGCAGCATGAAGAAGAAGCCCAACTTTGACGTCAACACGCTCGTCCTTGATGTGGTGAGAGCGCGCCGCACGCACACACACACACACACGCGCACACACACGCAGATGCAATCAGTGCTGCTCAGAGGGCTAATGAGAGCTCTGCAGCGATGTGGTTTTTTTGGCGTCATTGATCTTCATCAGTGGGGCCACGATAATGGAGTCCTCTGAGAAAGCGGTGGTTCTGAGTGTCGATGTAGTCGCACGTAGGAGCTTTCGTCGTTTTTTTTCCCGTCACAGAGGGACCGGCGCTGCTCAGTCCTCCCCGAAAGCCGAGTGACTCACGAGGAACAGTTTGGCTCCGCCGCTCTTACTACACCGAAAGCGCAGGAAGCCGCCGTTAAAGGCGCCAGTCAAAGTGGCCCCCGGAAGGCTGGAGGTGTGGTCGCCCCCTCGGGGTGGGGGGGGGGGCAACGAGCTGGTCGACGCTGACTCAGACGGCGTCGCGGCGTGAAAGCGTTTGTTTCCTGCATTGTTAAGAGGAAGTAAACAACGGGACTGAAATGTCTCCCAGAGTCTCAATTCCAGTTCCTCACCATCTCTGATAAATCACCGCCTCTGATTCAAACTTTTTGTTCCTAAATACCACATTTACAAGCTCGATATTAACATTCCATCCCCTCAATGTGGGAGTAAATGAAACCATGTTAGCGGTTTACAAGCCAACAATCCCCAAAACCAGTCAGGAACCAGTACTTTACACCAGTCTTTCATTAAGAAAGCATTTAGTTTCTCTCGTACTTCCATCCGACTGATGTAGTGGAATAAAAAGTACAATATTTCATATTCTCCACGTGACTTTAAGGTTTAAGGTTTCCATACGTTCTACTGGCTTTATAAATAACACTTCTTAAACTAAACGTCTCTTACGTCGCGTTAAACCGATTTATGGAAACACTGCGCTGGTGTTTTTTTTTTCCCCGGCGCCGCCGCGGCCTCGGAGGCTTCGCCGTTAGCGACGTCCAGGTCTGAAGGCCGATCACCTCTGTGTTTTATTATCGCAGCGTGGAAATATTCACATACTTTCCCCTCAAAGACACACTCCTCGCTTTGGCTCGGCACCTTCTGACGCTAACAGGCGCTCCCGCGTTGACCACCGCAGGAGCGCCGCCGCGCTGGAAACACACCAACGCGCTTTCCCCTCAAATGCTAACAACATTAAGGGCTCTGGTTGAGCGTGAGTGTTCTTGGCTGTCGGTGGGGGCATAGGAACATGTCACGTGCATAGTTTCCTTAAATGCAGCTCTTTGAAGTGTCTAACCGCCCGCTGAGGCGGGCGCCAAGGCCTGAGCAATCAACTTCAGACAGCCAATCGGCATCGGGCGCGGCAGGCGGCGTAACCAACGAGGGTGAAGCGAGGCTCCTTTTTACTCCTCTTTCTGTTCCCCATGTTGTGTTCGCTCGGCAGAGGCTTCCCCGCGAGGAGCTCTACATGCCGCCCATCGTCATCAGGGTCATCGACAACCGCCAGTTCGGCAGGAAGCCCGTGGTCGGCCAGTGCACCATCCGCTCGCTGGAGGAGTACCGGTGCACCCCGGGGGGGGCGGAGCAGGGGGGGCAGGAGGAGGAGGAGGAGGAGGAGCAGCAGTGGAGACGTAAGAACGGGACGGATGCCGTCGTGTCTGGCAGGGAGGGCGATGGATGCTGACGACGTTTCTGCTGTGTGTGTGTGTGTGTGTGTGTGTGTGTGTGTGTGTGTGTGTGTGTGTGCAGGTGAGACGCCCCAGTCAGTCGGCGGGGAGGTTTTCATCGACATCGACGACGAGGAGCCGCTCGTTCCCGACCAGGTGAAGCCCCGTTCCGGACGCGTTGCAACAGTTTGAGTTGCGAACTGCGGCGCGATGGTCATGGTCGAGAAAGAGTTTGTCCCAAGAAAACACCAATCCCGCCTCCCGCCGATCGATAAGCGATCGATGCTCATCGCAGGTATCACGCCTATTGAACGGGCCGACCCGTTAGATGCGGGAAGGAACAAGGCGCGTTGGTTTGTCGAGAGGAGAGCTGAGGCCGCGTGAGGGACGTTCTATTAATGCGCCGGGTGTGGAAGGCCGTTTTTTAGTTTGGCGTGCGCGTGTGCTGAGCGGTACCAGCAGCATAAATAAACATCTTCTGACATGACGCCGTGGCAACCGCCTCTGTGGTCGGTGGTTACCGCGGTGACCGCGAGACCCGCGCCCGTCACCAACCATTAACATTCCCTCTCCGTTCCCCACCCCCCCGTCTCTGTCCTCCCAAGTTCAAGACGTTTCGGTTTCTCCCCCCCGACTCCCCCGCTTTCTCCCCCCAGACTCCCCCGCTTTCTCCCCCCCGACTCCCCCGCTTTCTCCCCCCCCGACTCCCCCGCTTTCTCCCCCCCCGACTCCCCCGCTTTCTCTCTTTCTGTCCTGCAGTGGAGGAACGTGGAAACTATTTTCAAATCGACCTAATCGCCGCTCGCATTTCACACGCACACGTATGCACGTCTTCCGACCCACGGACCGAAACCTGTTTTTTCACCTACGCTCGCTTCGGTGTGAAAACTCGCCGGCTAACTTCGCTCACTCTGCGAGGTCAAAGGTTACAAAATGTTTAATTCCACGGCAAACGCTTCCAGAGGGGGCGGGGCTAAAGCTGCCGCGCCGTTTGACGTCTTGCTGTCAGAGTGTCGGCGGACACTAGGTAGAGACGGAAACGTTGGTCCCCGTCTCCCCGTGGTTGTTGTCCTCGTGCTAAGCTAAGTTAGCCGGCCGACAGCTGTAGCTTCTCATTCACCGTTCGAACGCGAAAACGATTTATTTCTGAAAAAGTCCATAAATCCACGAAATAACAACCTCATTGCCTGACAACGCGCACACACACACACACACACACACACACACACACACACACACACACACACACACACACACACACACACAATAGAAGATGGTATAGAATCAAGAGACAATATAATTTGATCCCATTGGTTTGGCGGACTGAGTGAGGCTTTGTTGACAGGGGAGAACAACACACACACACACACACACACACACACACAGTGCATGCGTCCTTGTGCAATCACGTTTGTACCAACAGGACTGAACGGAGCTGAAGAATGCATCAAACCCACGGCGCCCCCCCCCCCCCCCCCGCCCCCCCCAAAGTCCTTTTAAAAACAACAACATAAAAACACCAGAAGGTTTTAATGTCGTTGTTGTTGCCGTCACTGAAAGTAGTACGAGGGGAGGCGGGGGAGAGAGGGGGGGGAGGGTTGTCCCGCACGTTGTCCACCACTGCGCCTCCTTTCTCCCCCCAAAAAACGCCGTGATTCTTAACTACTGACGGCGAGTTTAATGCTTGTCTATTCAGTGCGTAACCCTGACATTTGATGCTAATAATGTGGCTAACCTCAGCAGCTAACCTGAAAGTGTGTGTGTGTGTGTTTTGTAGCTGGCGGATGGATCCGGCTCCGCTATCATTAACCTTTCCGCCTCTTGTTCCAGCCTTCATGTAGGTAACAAACCTTTAACTCATTTCATTGGTTCATGTTGAAACGTCTCTCTGCCTCCATCTCTTCCTTCAAATGCTGAAAAAGGTTAATACTCGTATATAAACCCGTCCACATTGGAAACATCAATCTTGAGCCTTAAAACGAATGGCCGTCGTCTGGAAGACAAAGACGAAACAGCAGGTTTCAAACTTTGAGACCTTAATGTTGATCCATTTATTGGATTGTTTTAAATGAGGGTTTTATAAGTTATAATTTCCCACAGCGGATCAAATATATTTAAAGCTCCAGACTCCATCTGACCTCACAGCGCAGCGGCCTTTAGCGTTTTTAAAGGGTCAGTCCGTAGGTGGTACAGGACCCATCGCTGTGGAGCACTTTAAACCGTGTTCTCATAAAGGCGAGATGGCGTCTGACTCGCGTGGGACGAGGGGGGGGGGGGGGGGGGGGGGGGCGGCGTGGAAGGAAAAACCCTCCCGCGGTGGGACTCGAGCCTCAGAGGAACCCGGTCGCAGGGTTCCACCTCGCTACGTTCTCCCTTTTTCATTTATCCCAGCCGGGTCACACACACACACACACACACACACACACACACACACACACACACGCGCACGAAACGCACACACCCACAGTGCCCGCGCCCCTCTGCGCTCGGGCGGTAATTGGGGCTGATTTCTTTCCCTCCAAACATCGATATTTGTTTTATTAAGGGTCAGATATTGAAACCAGTGGAATTAAAGGCTCGGCTTTCCGTCTGGGGGGGGGGGGGGGCAAAGTCAACAGAGCTGCTACAGATCCTCCGCGCCGCGACTCTCCGCGGGCGGACAGTTTGCCCAGAGGGGCCGAAGGGAGGGGCGGCTAAGTGGGAGAGGGTTAACGAGGGGGGGGGGAGAGTGGCTTAAAGAGAAGCAGAGGGGATGAAAGGAGTCACTTTGACGGGGGAATTAGGGGGAAGAGGTTCGGCCTTAATGTCTCGCGGCACCGGAGAGCCAGAGCTCGGCCTCTCACGGGCCCTAAACGCCGGTTTCTTAATCTCTGGGTCGCGACCAACAAGCGGCTCATGCGTGTGTGTGTGTGTGTGGAGGGCTGATGATTACCAGATTACTTGCTGTGTGTGTGTGTGTGTGTGTGTGTGTGTGTGTGTGTGTGTGTGTGTGTGTGTTGGGCTTCGGTTCGGTTTCAGAGCCTGAGAGGTTTGAGACGATCGGCTGTCGGTAGCGTCATGGCTCCTCAGGCCTCGGGGGCACCGTCTCCCCCACCCCCATCCCCCTTCCCCCTCCCCCTCGCCTCCCCCCCCCCCCCCCCGGGAGAGATATTTCAGATCCAACGGCGCTCGGGTTGGAAAATGAACCGTGCGCGTGTCACGTTTCACCGCGCGGCTTAATGCTCCCATTTGCCGCGCGTCAAACCCTCCCCCGCCTCCCCCCCTTTTTCTCCTCACTTTTTTTTTTCCCGCCCGTGTTCTCCATCAAACGCCGCGGTCGCGCCGCGTGTCTCCTCTACCTTTTCATCCCCCGTCAAAACCGTCCCAAGTCAAGTTGTCTTCCGATCGTCGCCATCTGCCTCCGCTTCCATGAATCCCTCCTGGCGGCTCTCGGAAAAAACCAGACCGAGCGCGCACCGCTGGCACGGCGCCGGCGGACTTTGTGGTGTCTTTTTTTTTCGGGGGTTCGTAATGACGGCGTGACCAGAAACATGATGTCAAAACAGCGCACTAAATCATCCGCTGTTTTTCTTCTTCTGTTAACTCCCCGTGCGAGCTGCCGTTCACCTCCAGAACCTGAACGTCCTCCAAATGCTTCAGAGTGAACGTTCGTTCCATGAGTCAACCTGTCTGACTGTTACGAGTGACCATCTGAATGTTTTCATGCAACAATATCGCCATTGATTTAAATGGCACCGCGATGTCAAGATGAAGTCCTTTTTTTTTCTTTCACTTCGATTCCAAAACGAGCACAGAAACGACGGCGGGTGGAAAAGCTTGGCGATCGAAGAGAATACATTTATTCATGTGAAATGCCACCGCTTTCTCCTCGTGGTTTCGGTGTTCCGCCTTGAAACCACAGCTGGAGGGAATGACACACGAAAGGTCCAAAAAGTCCACATTTCAAGACCCCGAGTACGCTCGACCGGGCCGGGGAGGCCCGCGGCTCTTCTTCAGTGGTGTCTGAGGAACGCAGCCTTTTTTCGCTCCTCCTCCTCCGTAGGTTTGGCAGCAGTCGGTGTCACTTAAAACCTTTTCGTGTTTTTTATCCGTTTTTCCTACAAAAGTCAAGTTAGGTTGCGTAACCTGAAATCCTCGATGACGTTTAGGCAGCAAAGCTACTTCATTAGGCTAAATATCGCTATGTGGCGTTATTCGGGGAACTGAAATGAGCGGTAGTTATTATTGTAACCGTGGCGACCACAACAACGGAGTGGTAGTTTTCGACTTTTTTCTGCGAGAATTAACTTTCTCTATCCAGCATCACGGTTTGCCGCTTTGACCTCTGACCTCCCGCGCCGGCCCCCCGCGGACGGGATTTCCCCTCCGAAGCTCCTCGCCCAGCCCGCTCGGGGCTCCTGGCAGTGCCCGCCTGGGTTCTGGTTAGCCCGGCTTTCCCCCGCGGGGCGTAATGACAGCCTGCAGACCGCAGCGACACCCCGAGCAGACCGCCGCGCGTGCACTAAACACACGCTGGCGCGCGCCCACCGCCGGCCTCGACGCGGCCCGGCAGGAGCCGCGGGCTCGAGTGAACACACCTTCACACACAACTGGGCAGCGGCTGCACACTGAGGTCACGTTAGCACGCACCAGACACTTTGTGTGTGTGTGTGTGTGTGTGTGTGTGTGTGTGTGTGTCATGCCCTCCATGTGATGCCCTTTTCCATGCCATGCAGTGTGTGTGTGTCCGTGGGAAGTAGGAGAAAGGGGATTCCACACCAACCATGTGCCATAAGAGCACGTTTGTTCTGCATTTATGCCTACACACACACACAGACACACACACACATTAAAACACACACACACATTAAAGCATGCACACACACACACACATTAAAGCATGCACACACACACACATTAAAACACACACACACACACATTAAAGCATGCACATACACACACACACACGCATTAAACCATGCCCGCGCACACACACACACATTAAAGCATGCACACACACACACATTAAAGCATGCACATACACACACACACGCATTAAACCATGCCCGCGCACACACACACACATTAAAGCATGCACACACACACACGCATTAAAGCATGCACACACACACATATTAAAACACACACACATTAAAGCATGCACACACACACACACACACACACATTAAAGCATGCACACACACACATATTAAAACACACACACATTAAAGCATGCACACACACACACACATTAAAGCATGAACACACATACACGCATTAAAGTATGCACACACACACACACACACACACACACACACACACACACACATTAAAGCATGCACACACACACACACACATTAAAACACACACACATTAAAGCATGCACACACACACACACACACACAGACATTAAAGCATGAACACACACACATGCATTAAAGCATGCACATATACACACACACACATACACATTAAAACACACACACACACATTAAAGCATGCACACACACGCATTAAATCACGCACAAACATACACATTAAAGCACACACAAACACACACATTAAAGCACACACAAAGGAAAAAGTGGTGCATGCGTCATGTTTAAGCTGGAGTGGTCCTCGGAGGGTTGAAGGTTGCAGGGCGGGGATTGAGTGAGTGTGTGTGTGTGTGTGTGTGTGTGTGTGTGTGTGTGTGTGACGGGCTGCTAGTTGATCTGTCCCCTCGGTATTCCCCATCTTTGTAGTCGTTGTTTCCCTCGTTGCGTCAGAGCCAACACAGGCGCACACACACACACACACACACACACACACAGCGCTTTTATTTCTGTGAGAAAATACTTTTTAAATACAGCGTTAGACGTTGCCAATGTGAACAGAGTTTTAGTAAACTTGATGGATGAGGCAGCTTCATGCTTGATAAAACACAAAACAGGGTTTCTTCTAAAGAAGTCCCCCCCCCCCCCCAAAAAAATGAATAAAATAATCATATATAAATCAAAATATCTCGTGTCCAAACCATAAAAAACATGTGTTAGCGTTGTGCGTCTGCATTGATTACCGGTGAAGTGTGCGAGGGAATGAACTGACTTGTGACTTCTCTTTTAACGCCGACACTAGATGCTACAATGGGTGAGTTTGTCTCATCATATCGGACATATTGTCACAGTTCTTTTTTTTTTACTTTGACGCTTTTTTTGCAAGAATGCTTGCAAAAAAAGTCATGAAGCCTCTTTTTCACGTGCAATCGCTGCATTTCGCCCGTGCTTTTCTCTGAGAAACTGCACGCTGGCGAGGCCTGAACCCGAGCCGCTGTTGAGTGTTGCCGAGTCGTCCCTTAATAAGTCATTAATAAACCGTAACAAGCGGAAAGGACATTGTGTGTCAGACCAATGGAAAAGCGGCGTAAGGGTTCTTTTCATTCGTACATCAACATACATTTCTTTGGCTGCAGCGTTCCTGCTAATGTCCGTATTGCTTTTGTGCGCTTTGTGCCTCTGCAACCTGATGGCGCCCGTTTCCATTGCCTCACGGCGCCCGCGCACCGTGACCCCCGTGCCAGGGAGCCACCAGGGGCATTTTTACTCGTGCTGACGTGGCTTGGCTGGCTCGCCATGGTCATGCGATCATTGGAAAAATCCTGAAAAGCAGCTTATTCCTTCACTTGAGTGTACTGCCGGGGGGGGCCTCGCCGCGGGGCTTTATTAGTGGGCCGTACGGTTCAAAAGGTCATCGCAGGGGTCATTTCAGAAGCCACGTAGCGGTTGGTTGAGAGGAGGTCGTTTTTCATCAGACTGTATGAAAACACGTGGAGTTTAAATCCAAACGCATTCACTTCATGTCTCAAGTGGCTCCTAAAGTCCTTACACCGTCGTCCTAATTTGACCTCTGACCTCTGAATCTGTGACCAACAGGAAGAGGAGTTCATGGACTGGTGGAGCAAGTTCTACGCCTCGACCGGAGAGAAGAAGAAGTACGGGACGTACCTGGAGAGAGGCTTCGACACGCTGCAGGTGAGAAAAAAAAAAAAAGACTTTGTAAATCTTTAGTCAAATCAGATTAAACACATTTTTAGGACATTTTCCCAAAATGTTTTCCTCTGAACTTCAGCGCTTAATTCACACGTTTGCGCTCGTGCCAGATCCGCTGCGTCAGTCCTCCCCCTCTCTCCTCCTCACCCGTCCGCCGCGGCCCAGGCGCCGTGACGTGACGTCCCCGGGCCGGTGACTCACCCGCGGCGGGCGCTCCCACCGGGGGGGAGGGGCGGGTCGAGGGATCGACCCCGTCTGCCTTCTCACCCCCCCCTCGCCCACGCGGCCCTGCGCCCCTCGCCCCGATTCTCTCGGCCCCCGAGCGCCGACCTTTCCCCTCCCGCGGGACCTCGTAGCGCACGTCCGTCTTTTTTGTCTGGTGCCCAAACAGATGAGTCACCATGTCAGGGTTTGTTTATGGCCTTTTCCAAAAAGAGCCCTCTGACCCCTGAGAGACATTTCACATCGGAGAGCCGTCTCCCTTCCTTCGGAGGACGCTTGTGTCTCCGCATGCGACGCAAAGAGAGCGATATTTCGCCTCCCTTTCCACCTCCCCCCCCCCGGCGCTGGCTCTGGTGCAGGGGGGGGGTTGTGTGTCTGTTGAAGTCCAGCGAGCGGGTGTTTCCAGACTTTGTCTTTCGTTTGCATCATCATCCCGACCTCCTCGAACTCAGCGCCTCCTTTTCACCGACGGCACGTTGTCCACGCCGACGTCACCCAGAGACGCCTGATTGGACGACTCGGTCCCCCACAACTGATCTAAGCGTCTCTAAACGGAGCCTGCGAGGCCCGGTCCCCTCGGTGTGAGCCCCCCCCTCCCTCGGTCTGAGCCCCCCCCTCCCTCGCTGACGGCTTCGGTTCTCCAGTGAAATGAACCGCTGTTTCCAGGCCTCCCTTTTGGTTTACATCATCACTCTCTCCCCGTCTCTCTCCCGGTCCTCCGTCCTCGCCCTGCTTTTCCGACTCCCTCACCCTATCTCCACCCAAGTCTCAGGCCGTGTATGTCCTCCCCCCCCACCCCCTCCCCCCCCCTTTCCTGCTGACTCCCCATCTTTGTTTATTTAAAGAGGCGACGCAGCAGAAGCTCGATGAGAGACGAGTATCCCAACTGAGGACGTATTAATCTTATTGATCTGTTTTCAATTCAAAGTACTTTTTAAATATTAGTGTGGTTGCTTTATTTGTTTTTGTTGTCATTTTGGGTTGTTTGTGTCTCTGTTTATTTCCGTTTTGCACCTCCATGAGGTTATTTCCTGGCTCCTTTGTGTCTCTTTTTTCGAAGTCTTGGATCGTTTGAAGTTGTTTTGTAAATGTCTATTTTCATTTGCTCAGCATCTTTTTTGGCGTCTTTAGTTTTGTTTTTGCGTTCATTTCTTTTATCTCCGATTGTTTTGCATCCATCTATTGTCACTTGGCATTTGCGTATCCTCAGAGTCCCTTTGTGATCATTTCGCGGTTGCTTGTTTGTCTGTTTTATTTGTTTCATGTCTCCTTGAAGTCATCCGGGTGGTTTTTAGTGGGTTTTTTAAATGTTTTTGCTCCTTTTTTCTCGAGGCTCTCTGTGATCATTTTGTGGTCCCGATCAGTAATCCCTTCATGCTGACGCGAACCACTGTTTCCAGCTCGCCCTCTGAGAGTCCTCCTCAGCGACTTCTTCTTCTGTGGTGGGAAAAGAATTGAGGGAAAGTGTGTGTGACTGGTGTAGACAAACACCCGTGATGATAAAAAATGAATCTTTCTGTGCTCCTGACAGCCTGGATACGGTGCACATGTGTGACCGAGTGGCCTTTGCCTCTGATACCGGCGGCGTCACACTGGTCCCACGAACGTCTCGTCCTCCAGCCCTTTTCTGCCCTTACTCACTCTCTCATCCGTCCGTCTGCCCCCCCCCCCCCCCGGTCTCCCTCTCTCTCGTGTTTGTGCGTCTCGTTAACCCCCCTCGCCTCCCCTTTCCTCAGGTGTACGATCGGGAGCTGGAGAAGGTCGAGGGTTTCGAAGGCCTCTCCGATTTCTGTCAGACTTTCCAGCTGCAGAGAGGAAAGACTCAGGAGGGAGGCGAGGACCCTTCGGTGGTGGGGGAGTTCAAGGTAAGAACACACAAGCGGGACGTTCCTTCGGTCACATTTGCCTTTTCGTCCGGCGATCGGACTCGCCCCCTGTTTTTGTGTTCATCGTGTTTTCCTCATTACCGCGACCAGGGTATGTTTAAGATCTACACGCTGCCGGACGACCCCGCCGACCCCGCGCCCCCCAGGCAGTTCAGGAAGCTGCCTCCCAACGGCATCGAGGAGTGTTTGGTCCGAGTGTACGTCGTCCAGGCTCAGGGGCTGCAGCCCAAAGACGCCAACGGGAAGGTGAGGAGAGAGACGAGGTGAAACGCAGCGGGGGGGCAGATGAGTTAACGAGTCGTGTGCTTCCAGTGTGACCCCTACGTGAAGATCACTCTGGGCAAAAAGACCATCAGCGACCATGAGAACTACATCCCCTGCACGCTGGACCCCGTCTTTGGAAAGTATGTGATCGCACCTTCTTCAACCCGGTCCAATGAAGCTGCATTCTGTGCAGTGGCCAGCAGGGGGCGACTCCTCCGGGCCCATAGAAGTCTATTAGAAAATGACTTTATTCCCTCGGCAAACATGAGTTTATGACATCTGTTTCTAGTCTAATGCAGCATGATGTTCATTCAGTAAATTATACTCCATTTACAGTCAAACACATGCTTAAGGGGCGGGGCTGCCCTGTGATTGACAGGTCGCTACTGTTGGAGTTGTCCGAGTTTTGAATGTTGATTTTCAGTTCCTTAGAGTTAATTCTAACAATTAAGTCCCGTTATCCCATATCTCCTTTTATTCCTATCAACCCACAGAGGTCTTATGAGTCTGCTTGTGTACATTGTTAATATTTCTCCACATGCCGCCCTCCACCTTCAGAAACACACTTATTTATTGAGTGAGGAGGTGGCGTTCCAGGTGCGAAGCGCTTACAGAGAAAGCCTCCCCTTTGACTCCTCGCCGTGGTTCACGTTGGAGACTTTGAAAGCAGTAAATCAGGCTGCTGCGCTGCAGGAAAACCCTATTTTATGCTCATTTAACCTGTTAAACGAGGGATGGAACGCAATAAACCAAGTCGCTCCTTTCCCACGAAGACGTCATAAAGCGGTGAGCGACCGATTGACTGCACGTTTGAATTCAACAGGTTGACGGGTTTGTGCTCTGCAGACCCCCCCCCCCCCCCACACCCCCCCCATTAGAGTCGCTTTCCTCCCTTTCACGCCAGTAGGGGTCGCTACACACACACCGATCCGCGTGTCAGCAGCTACACGTCCTCTCAGTGGTCAGCTCGACAATCCCTGCAGACGTGACGCTTTTTTTAGGCCTTTTTGTTCATATTTATTCGTCTAAAACGTCACAATCAACTCGTCCTCACGAAGGAAACAAAGTGTAAAAGGTGTTAAAGTTACAAGAAGAACGCACGCTCCCTGTAATGGAGACCTGTCAATCTGTGTGTAGCCCCGCCCCTAAAGCATTCTCTGATCTGATGTCTTGATACCAGCTGATGTCCCTGGACGTTTTTTTTCTGGGGGGGGGACGCCACCGCGACGGCGAATACCCGAGATCAGACCCTGATCTGCTTCCGTCCCGGGACCTCTTTTCTGTCCCCTCCAGGATGTTCGAGCTCCACTGCTCCCTCCCGATGGAGAAGGACCTCCGGGTGATGCTGTACGACCACGACATGCTGCGCAAGGACGAGAAGATCGGAGAGACGCTGATCGACCTGGAGAACCGCTTCCTGTCCCGGCACGGCGCCGCCTGCGGCCTCCCGCAGTCCTACAGCGTGTGAGCCGCCGCCCGATCACAGCGCACGAGCTCCATCTTTCTCTTTGCTTGGTCGGATTCATTTTAACACCCCTCTCTCTCTCTCTCTCTCTCTCTCTCCCTGTGTGTCTCTCGCCCCATCAGGTCCGGGGTAAACCAGTGGCGCGACCAGCTGACGCCCCGGCAGCTGCTGCACCGAGTGTGTGAGCGCCGGAGCCTGAGGAAGCCCGTCTACCAGGAGGACGCGGTGCACTTCAGGGGAGACCGGTACACCGCCGCCGACCTGGGTGAGAAACGCCAACCCGACTCCGGGGTTTACCCATGATGCAATCCGCCTGGGCAGCGTCGCTGGCTCTGGCGGAGGAGGGACAGGAAACCGGAGGTCGGGTCGTAAACACGCGCGTCTACACAGAGTACACAAAGTGCTCTGTGTACTCTGTGTGTACTCTGTGTACTTGCTTGCGTGGTGCGTGAACTCTTCCTCTTCTTCTTCATTACATTTGGACCACGACTTCTTCTTCAATGTGTGTGTGTGTGTGTGTGTGTGTGTGTGTGTGTGTGTGTGTGTGTGTGTGTGTGTGTGTGTGTGTGTGTGTGTCCGCGTTGGGAGAGTAAGTGCTGGAAAGCCAGCAGGGTACTTTGATTCGGCCGTCATTGGCGCCACTGAGTACACACACACACACACACACACACACACACACACACACACACACACAGCTACTTTAATGGAAATCCACACATTTATATCATCCACGTTCAGTAGAGTCACAGCAAATAAATCACTCTGCACTGAGCTCCACCCCTCCCTCCCTCTCCCCCTCCCTCCCTCTCTCTCCCTCCCTCCCTCCCTCTCTCTCCCCCTCCCCTTCTCTCTCTCCCTCCCTCCCTCTCTCTCTTCCTCCCTCGCCCCCTCTCTCCATCTCTCCCTCTCTCCATCTCTCTCTCCCTCCCTCTCCCCCTCTCTCCCTCCCTCCCTCTCCCTCTCCCCCTCTCTCTACCTCTCTCCCTCTCTCGCTCTCTCTCCATCTCTCCCTCTCTCTCCATCTCTCTCTCTCTCTCTCTCTCCCCCTCTCTCTACCTCTCCCCCTCTCTCTACCTCTCTCCCTCTCTCGCTCTCTCTCCATCTCTCCCTCTCTCTCCATCTCTCTCTCTCTCTCTCTCTCCCCCTCTCTCTACCTCTCCCCCTCTCTCTACCTCTCTCCCTCTCTCGCTCTCTCTCCATCTCTCCCTCTCTCTCCATCTCTCTCTCTCTCTCTCCATCTCTCTCCCCTCTCTCTCCATCTCTCCCTCCCTCCCTCTCCCCCTCTCTCCCCCCCCCTCTCCCTCTCTCTCTCCATCTCTCCCTCCCTCTCTCCCTCTCTCCCCCTCTCTCTCCATCTCTCCCTCCCTCTCTCTCTCTCTCTTCCTCCCTCTCTCTCTCCATCTCTCTCCCCCTCTCTCTCCATCTCTCCCTCCCTCTCTCTCTCCCTCTCAACTTTTGAACCTGGCACTTTCTCTGTCTCGTTGTTCTTGATGTAAGACGGTAAGTTTTTGGGGACGTTCATTGTCTCCATACGATCAGTCGGATTTCTTCCATACTTCAAATATCTGCTTTTCCTTTATTGTCTCTGTTCTTTCTTTTCGTTTCCTCACTACCTTCCTTGTTTCCCTCTTTTCTCGTCTTGTACCCTCCATCCTTTTTTTCCTCCATATGTCCCCTTCTTTCTTTCTCTGATTTAGTTTCCTTCCCTCTTTCCTTTCCTTCTTTCTCCCCCCTTCCTTCTCGGTTGTGGCTCCATCATTATTCCCTCCATCATCTTCTCCTCTGCTGCTAAAACTGCAGAACTTCTGAGCAGAGGGGGAGGGGGGGGGGGGGGGCAGTAACCGGGGGAGTTAAACCGCAGGACCACCTGAAGAGCAGAGCGACGAGATGAATATTATAGATTCATTTTCACACACACACACACACACACACACACACACACACACACACACACACACACACATGCTCCATGGCTGCTGCAATGTTGGTAATGGTTCCTGTTTTGGTGATTTATGGTAGAACTCAGTGTGTGTGCGCGTGTGTGTGTGTGTGTGTGTGTGTGTGTGTGTGTGCGTGCGTGCGTGCGCGTGTCCAAGCCAATGTCAACACCGCGGTCGTCTCTAGGTTAGCGGGGAGCGCCGGGCCGCGTTCTCTTTCCACAGTTGCCGCGGTTACCGTGCGTCAGCCTGCTGTCCGTCAAAAGCGGTCGCTAATTGGCCGAGAGGCCGCGCTCGTCTTCCTCACTGATTTCTTCTGCTTTCTTTTTTTTTTTTTTTTTACTTTTCTCCAACGCCGTCTCGTCGCCTTCCTTCTCTTTCCTATGACGCCGCTTCTCTCTGTTTCTCCCGGTTTCTTTTCTTCTCCTTTAAGCCGGCGACTCACATCCTTTTTCCTCTTCATTCTCCTTTCGTCTCCTTTCCTCCTTCTCCCCTCAACTCCACTCCTCAGTGTTTCCATGCCGTCTTCTCCTCCTTTCTATCCTCTCCTCATCACTTCTTCTCCTCCTCTGTCTCCTTCTCCCCTGCCCACTCCTTTTGTCTCACCAGTCTTCTTCCTCCCCTTCCCCTCTCTTCTCTGTATTTGTTCTCCCTCCATCCTTCTTCATCCCCCCGACTCAGTCTGTCCCGTCTCCCCTCTCAAGGTGACTCTTAAGTTCATAAACTTTTGATATTTTGCTTGGATTCGCCAATAAACAGCTGATGTAAAGTGTATTTGTGTGAGTAATTTCTCCTCCCAGTCCGCCCAGTGTCCCGGCCTTCACCCTCCATCTGTGTGTGTGTCAGTAGAGGACAAGAACGTGTCCAAACGGCACCTGGGTCCACTGAAGGAGCGGCTGTCCCTCCTCATCTTGAGGAAGCTGGGATTTGTCCCGGAGCACGTGGAGACCAGAGTCCTGTACAGTCCCCTCCAGCCCGACATGGAGCAGGTAACGCACGCACGCACGCACAACCGCCGCCCCTCTTCGGCGGGGCCCCTTGTCCCGTCGTCTGATTCGGTCGTTGCCGCCGTTCCTTCAGGGGCGGCTGATGATGTGGGTGGACCTGTTCCCCGGATCGCAGGGACCCCCGGGACCCCCGTTCAACGTCACGCCGCGCAAGGCTAAGAAGTAGGAGCGCGCCGCCGCGAGACACGCAAAAACCTCAGTCACGTGATTAGAGCCAATCAATCCCTTCGCCGTTTGTCAGTCCTCTGGCCTGTCAGTCAGCACGTCGGTCAATCGGCCTGTCAATCAGCGCGATCTGTCCTCGTCCAGGTTCTTCCTGCGCTGCATCATCTGGAACACCAGCGACGTCCTCCTGGACGACGTCAGCGTGAGCGGCGAGAGGATGAGCGACATCTACGTCAAGAGGTAAACCCCCCCCCCCGAAACCCTCCGCCCGCCATTCCCCCGCCCCGCCCCCCCCCCCCCCGACGGCTGATGGCGCGTGCGTTTTTGCGTGTCTTGCAGCTGGCTGGACGGCCACGAGCACAACAAGCAGAAGACCGACGTCCACTACCGCTCGCTGGCCGGCGAGGGGAACTTCAACTACAGGTTCCTGTTCCCCTTCCACTATCTGCCCGCCGAGCAGCTGTGCGTGGTCGACCGGAAGGTGAGGCCCCCAACGCCCCGCCGCCGCCGCCCCCCCGCCTGACGGGACGCGCCGACGCACCTTATAATGTCAATGAGACGATTTAAACGGGGTCAAATGAAGGAACTCTTAGACGTCTGGCAACAAAGAGGCTGATTGATGTTATTAGATACTGCAGGGAGCAGACACACACACACACACACACACACACACACACAGACACACACACAGCGTCCCGCCCTCTGCTTCGGACAGCTGTGGAGTGATAACTTAATGGACTTGGACACGGCCTGTAGATATAGTCTCACACACACACACAGCAGCAGGGTGTAGCGTGTTTACGCTCAGTGTTTGTGTGTGTGTGTGTGTTGTCACGAAGTGTGAGCGCATGATTCAGGGAGTGAGCGTGAGGTCATAACGCAGGCGGCAGACGGGAGTCATTTAAACATGCAGACGCCGAGAGTCGGAGGAAGATCCGCAGGGGGAAAGTCGTGAGTCGTGAGGTTAAATTCTCGGGTTTGTCCAAAGGTCAACGCGACAGAAAGGCCCTGAAAAGAGTCCGTCGCGTTGATGCCCCGCTTTAAAAATCTCCCTGACTTCTTGATATTTCCCCCGCGTGTTTATTCCAGGTGTGAGAATGTATAATAATATCTTTTGAATCAACATAAGTGTCACGCGGGGTGGAGAGGAGCGAGTGAGGGAATGGAACGATTAGCACAAAGGTGACGCGGGATCAGATGCTGTCTCGCAGCTCGATGCCAATATGTAGAACCCGCGCTGACTGCGTGTGTGTGCGTGTGTTTGGTGTGTGCGTGTGTGTGTGTGCGTGTGCAGGAACACTTCTGGAGTCTGGATAAGGCCGAGACCAAACTGGCTCCCAAGCTCACCCTGCAGATCTGGGACAACGACAAGTTCTCCTTCGACGACTACCTCGGTAAAACATCCGCCGCTGCTGTTCCACCTCCCCCTCACGCTCAGTAACCCTGACTCCCCCCCACCTCCCCCTCCCTCCCCCCCCGCCGACATGTGCGAACGGGCAAACTACTGCGATAACATTTATCTTTAGAATTAACGCCCTTCGTTTCCACCGTGTTGGCACTTTTTCGCTTTTCAAGCTGTCAAAATTCTGCCTTTCCTTCACCCCCCACGCCTGGAATAACTCCCCCCCCCCCTCCCCTCCCCTCCCCCCAGGCCGTTCATCTGCCCGCCATCCCGAGGATCGAACCCCCGCTAACGGCCTCTCAGAGCGGTTTCCATCTTTTATCTCACTTAAATAGGAACAAACTTCTCACTTCTCGTTTTCATGTTGTTTCGAAGCAGATCGTTTCAAACGGGATTAAATCATTAGAAATGAAAGTCCTCCATCCAGATGTTTGTTTGACAGACTCACGCCACCAACCATGAAAACCGGAGGAAACGGTGTGCATGAGCCGTGGAGCTCTGCAAACCTAAAATAGTCTATTTATGTTTATTAGATGGGGGGGGGAAATGGGTCATAAAGCACCTATGTGGGTTTTTTTTTTAACTACCGTTAAACACGGAGGTCCTGAGGCTTTAAATCTTTGCCATGTGCACCAGCCGGCGCTTCTGCCCCCAAAACCATCCAGCTGTGGCGCCGACTCACTCAAACCTTTCACGCCCGCCGAATGTGCCCCCCCCCCCCCCCCCCCCTGCCTCCCCCACCCACACAGGTCACCTGACGATGGACCTGAACCGCATGCCGCGTCCGTCCAAGTCGGCGGAGAAGTGCGACCTGCGGCTGCTGGAGCACCCGGCCGGGCCGCCGGTGTCTCTGTTCGAGCAGAAGACGGTGAAAGGCTGGTGGCCCTGCGCCTGCGAGCAGAACGGACAGAAGATCGTGGCGGTGAGAGAGAGAGAGAGAAAAAAAAGAAAAACACAACGGCCGTTGGCTCGACCGGCGCCGCATCCTGTCGGGACCTTGACGGATGTCGACGTCTCTGTCTCAGGGGAAGGTGGAGATGTCTCTGGAGATCGTGACGGAGCAGGAGCACGAGGAGAGGCCCGCCGGCGTCGGCAGAGACGAACCCAACATGAACCCTCACCTGGAGGAGCCTCAGTGGGTGTCACGCGCACGCACACACACACACACACACACACACACACACCTCTTCTCATCCTCCTCTCTCCTCCCAGGCGTCCAGAGACCTCCTTCCTGTGGTTCTCCTCCCCCTATAAGACGCTCAGGTTCATCCTGTGGAGGCGCTTCAAGTGCTACATCCTCATCGGCATCGTTCTCTTCCTCCTCCTCCTCTTCCTCGGCGTCTTCCTCTACTCCTTCCCGGCAAGTTGCGAAATTTGTTTTAGGCTTACAACCAAAACCCCCAAGGAAAGGAAAACAAAGCAAGTAGTAACATCCTGAATGTGTTGTCCTCTCCGTCCTCCAGAACTACGCCGCCATGAGGATGGTGGCGCCTTTTGGGCCAGCGAAGGCTGCACAGTGATGATGGTGATGATGATGATGAAGGTGATGATGGAGCGACGAGGAAAGTGGAGAGAAAAGAGAGACGAGCTAAAGAACAACGTCCAGTTAGAAATCGGGCTAAACTGAACTGATTTATTCTCCTTCCTTTTCTTTGAATGGATTTTGTGATCTTGTTGGAGTTGTGAGTAAACTTCAGTGCTTCATCTGTGTGTGTGTGTGTGTGTGTGTGTGTGTGTGTGTGTGTGTGTGTGTGCCTTCGCTGACCCTCCTCACTGTACTGGATGCATCCTCGGCATGTTTTAGCTCTCTAAAAGTCTTTGTGAAGAACCTGCATGAACGATCGTCTTTGCGGCCCTGTGTGCTGCCTTCAGGTGCAGTCAGAAAGCAGAGATGTCTTTCCCATTTCTCTCCTTTCTCCTTCCTTCCTTTTTTGTCCTCCCTCTCTGTCTCCCTCCTTATTCCCTCTGCGTCTCCTTAACTTCCTCTTTTCGCCTTTAGAGGATGTTCTTCGGTTATTTCCCCCCTTCTTGGTTTCATGTCGGGATGCCTGAACATTATTATTACATATATTATATTATGTATTTAAAAGAGCTTTACTTCCCGTACGTCCTGCTGATGTAAATCAACGATCATTGAACAACTTGATGTGACAATCGTGCCCTCGCCTGCCCTTTTTTGGTAAAAGAAGCTGTGTTTTCCCGATGTGATCCCTGTCAGTGAATGCACCGGGCCTTCAGCCTCCCGCTTTGTTGCCTTTACATCCGGTAACACTAACTCAGTTTATCTTGACGTAGTTTGTGCTGGTTGCTGCCTTTGCGAAGCCTGTCGCCGTCTCAGTGAAGTTTGACTTGTGGAAATGTCTCTTTAAAGGAATACTTTGACATTTAGACCAAATGTCCATCCCACTGAGCTCCTCTTAGCTTAGCTTAGCATAAAGCCTGGAAACGGGTGGAAACAGTTCGCTCGACTCTGTCCAGAAGTAAAGAGTTCACTAATTAACCAAAGGGCCGTTTTAAACATATTTATCAAACAATGTTAAATGTGCATTACTGAACTGGGGGGGTTGCTTGGTTATTTGATGCCTCTGGACAGGAGAGGAATATTTCACAAAATATCAGAGAGAGAATGTATTCACTCATTGTATTCACTCAGAGAAGTCTCCAGAGTTATGTTTCATATGCTCAAAGGGCATGTTTACTAATCGCTAAAAACTTGCATTTGGAACTATAAAACCGGAAAGTGCCAACAAATTGGTTTTAAATCCAATGCGCCGTGTCAAACTCTGTTGTTACTGTAAAAGGAAGTTGAACATGACTGACAGTATTGATATTTGAATGTATTTTAGGAGAAACAGACCATGTATTTGAACTCATATCTACAATAAGCAATACTCTGCACTGCATTATGTCAATATTATCAATAAAACTGCAATTCTGAAGTGTTTTATTCCATTTAAAATGTCATTATTATTAAGTCTACATCCATTGTTTTTCATTTGAGATACCGTTTTTTTTAAGGACAGCGGCCTCCCGGGTGAAAGTGAGTCAGTTAGAGCAGAATATTTTAACCTCAAAGCTTTAAATACTCCAACACAGTACCTGCAAGAGCTGCAGATTATTTCTTTCAGAAAATCTCAGCATTCCAAATTATATCTGAAAATGAGACGCACTCCCCAGCCAATCAGAGGCCGGCGCTCCAACAAGAAGAAGAAGAAGAAGAAGAAGAAGGCTTTTAACTTAAACCTCTGTCGTTACGGTCATTCATTCTGGTTTAGTTGGCCATGTTTTTTCTGGGCCCCGGCACACCCTCGATGCAGCCCATCTGTGTGTGTGTGTGTGTGTGCGTTTCAGCCGTGTGACCTCGGTGCGAACCTGCAGCGTCGACAGAAGTCGGACTGGAAACCCGCTCTGACCGATTCGTCTCTCGAGCTCCCGCAACCCTTAAATTACTGCTTTGCTTTCTCCCACCTCTCCTCCCTCCCATCTGCTGCTTCCTCCCTTCCTTCCCTCCCGGTACTGGCGTCCCGTAACCTCTCTTTCTCGGGGGGGTTGTTGTGGTCACCGTGAACTGCAGGTGAACCTCTGACCACGGAGTGGGTGGAGTTAGTGCAGTGTGGGTGGGCCGTGGCGGTGGTCTGTCCGTCTTCCTCCTCCTCCTCCTCCTCCTCCTCACCCTGCCCTGACTCATCCTCCTCCCTCTGGTAATTTTCGACGCTTATCACTTCCTCTGTGGCCCAAATGTATTGATTTCACTCCAATCCGCAAAGCGGCGTTGAAAATCTCAAGGAAACCTGAAAATGAGTTTTCGACCTTGTGATTCTGCGTCTCCATGGCAACGTGTTGTCATGGAGACGCAACAGATTTGTAATAATCAACAACTTGAGCCACTCTCCGAACACGCTTTATTCTCCTGCTTTGTCTGGTCTCATTCACGTAGCAGCACTACGCCTGAATCCTCCATCGCCTCCACCTCTCCACCCTCCGGCCTCCGCCGCGCGCCTCGTCCAGAGGCCTCATCTCACTGCCACGTTAATCAGGCCCTCTGACGGAAGCAACGTGTAGTTTAAAGCCCGCCGTGCATCTGTGCGTTACGCGCGTGTGTGTGTGTGTGTGTGTGTGTGTGTGTGTGTGTTTAGGGCGGCTTTGAACGTGGACGGGGTCAAAGTGCACCTGATTCCCCAGACGTGATGGAAAAGGGCCGGAGGGGAGCCTGGCGAACAGGATTCTAGATGTTTCATTATCACCTCACACACACACACACACACACACACACGGACACATGTGCGGCAGCGAGCAGGCCTACAACATCAAACACTCGCGGCGAGTAAAAACCACAGTAGCCCCGTCTGTACCTGTGAGTCTGTGTTTCACACTGCCAGAGTTCAGGCCGCTGATATCAGCTTACACACACACACACACACACATGTGCAGACACATGGTATCAGCTTGCGTGCACTCACCGCACACACACACACGCGCACAAAGGTTCACATGTGTACAGATGTGAGTTAAGCGCTGACACCTCGGCCTTCTAACTCGGGTTTACGTGTTTTTTTTTATGGGATGAAATGTATTAAAAATCAATTACTACATTCTATTGACATCGGGCCAGTGGTGGGAGAAGTATTTAGGTATTTTATTAAAGCAGTAATACACGTCGTGAAAGTAAAAGTCCTTCATTTAAAACCTCATTGAAGTTGGTCAGTAGGGAATAAACAGTTCCAGCAGAAAACTGAAAACAATAAGAACAGGATTTTTGTTTTATTTGTCTCTTAACGGAATTACTTATAAACACAATATAACAACATTAAAATTAATCACAATAAATTTTTAAGAACACGTACATCTGGATTATCTCCGAATTATCTGTTAAAAGAGTAGAAAAATCTAGTGGCTTCCAAAAAAAAGAACAACATTTGGCATCTTTCAAAAAGGAGAAATAGTTGAAAAAGTTTCAACATGGGTCCTAAGGTTAAAATATCGCTGCACGCAGCCAGGCCCGATAGCCGATCCTCGTGCGGGTGAATCGATCGTCGATCTGTTGGTGATGCCTCGGGGCTCCGACGGAGCCGAGGAGTCGTTCTCAGCTACAGGTGTGCGGCGGCGCGCCGGATAAATCTACTCTTACGGTAATTCACTCTCCCCCTTAAAGCACCGTGAACCCGCAGACACTTTATTTCATTTATTTCATACCTTAATGTGGTTTAACGCGAAATAAATACACCGCAGCACCACGGACATCACATAATTAGGCTAAAAGAGCTTCCGGCTAACAGTGGACGTTAAGCTAGCAGCAGTCCGCTGATTGGGTGTGACGTCACGCTCACCGCCGCGTCACTCGCTTCGTTTCACAGCTTCATTGTAAAGAACTTAATTTGGAATTTGTTTGAGGATGTCTTCCATAGTTTGAAGTTCCTTTTAGTATAAAAGGTGACAAAATTAAGTGAATTAAATGCATTAGTGAAAAAGTAAAGAAATACATCTCTCAACAATCATATTTCATTTAATTGGTGTTTTTCATGTTCTAAAATGTTTTCTTTCACGATAAATTACTTTATTTCCAAGAGTCTCCCGTGTTCGAGAGCGACCGCCATCTCCGGCCCAGTTGTTTTTTGTTTTTTCCCGCGGCCCGTATACCACCAACACCGGGGCAGTAAACTCATTTCACACGCCGCGCTCCCCTCATTAGTCCTCGCGTTAACTAGCAGCGAGGAATGCAGTCCAACAGCTCCGTGGAAAAAGCAGTATAATTTAACAAGATGCTAATCAGCAGATTGCTGAGGTGTTTGGTCACCGTGTGTGAAGCCTCAGGTAGGGGGGGGGGGAAGTTGAGAGCTTCGGACTGATTATTCGGCTGAAACTTGTGTTTGAATTAACGCCCTCTGCAGCATTATTATTATTATTATTATTAAAAAGAGATCAAATCATCCTGCGCACATCTTCTCACAACACATTCCTGTATTTTCCCAGGGTGCCCCTCTCTAAACGTCTCCGTCCCCCCTGCAGACGCCCCCCGACCTTCGCTCAGAGGTCGACGCAAACCTCCCGAAAGAGGAGTTACGAGGAAGGCGAGCCCGTGGGGGGGCGGGAGGACGAGGACGAGGAGCGTGAGAGCCGAAGGGCGGACGGACGGACGGCCGGACGTATTCTGAGGGGACCGTTAAAGGAAACGCCCTCGACATTGTGACCGCCGGTAGGTGTGAGAAACGCCCGCGCGTCTTCAAGGCCTCTGACGGATGTCACTCCTGGAGTGCGTGGCGCTACGCACTCTGGGGACGGGGGAGGGGGTACGACCCGGCTCGTCCACTTCCTGCCCTGGGACAGGAAGCCGAGCAGGTCAAGGTGACATAGAAAAACAAAACAACAACCGCCCTGTTTGTCGTGCTTTTACCGAGCTCATCAGGCACCGCCGTGACGCGTGTGTGTGTGTGTGTGTTTCATTGTGGGAGCTGTAACTTTGTCCTGTCTCACACTCCAACAAACCAAACAATGGCCCGTCTTTGTTCAGCTTGGTATTACTTGACTTCTATTGTTGCGTTTGTGCTGGTTGTTAATGTGCGTGTGTGGCCTTTCATCACACACCCACATGTTTTTTTTGTTGTTTTTTTACCAAATATCAGCGGGACGTTTTGATAACAAATTAGCGTCGGTGCTAATAGGATTTCAGGCGGCATCGCAGGGACTTTTTATTTCGTCTCGTTAAGGAAGAACCCCGGCTGGCTCGTTAAAGGCGGCCCTTAACGACCTGCGGGGGCCGACAGTAAAACGCGGCGTTGAAGTGAAATGAAGTGTGCGCTTTCATGGGCGTGGCCATCTTTGTCGGTGTGTTTTTTTTTTTTCACCCTCACAGGAGTAGAAAACGACATCTTTGAAACGCGTCACGGCGTTTGTGAGATGATCCTCTCTGGCGATCTAGTTTACGCTGCTGTTGCATCATCGTCCATCCATGATCTGGTTTGAGCGCCGGGATTAGCTTAGCAGCCTTTAGCTTGGAGTCACTCCCGTGTTTTTTTTTTATTTTTTACGGTCGCTCTCTGGGAGTCACCGTTGCACAACATCCCAGATGGTGAAGTGAGTTTCGTACTGTGATGATTGCTCTATAAATGTATAAAGTGCCCACAGAGTTTGAGAGCAGCTCCATTGTTCATTGTCTCGTCGGCCTCGACAGCGGGAGCCTTGATGCTAAGCTAACTTAGCGTCCCGCTGAGGTTCAGCCTGTGTATTTAGCCCACGGCGATGACGGCGGTTTCTCGTCTCGTATCTTTGTGGAAGTTCCCGTTCGGCTTTTTACACAAAAGACAAAATGTGATTCAAACACAAACCGTTTCTGATGTTTGTTGTCCATATTTTTGCCGCGAGTCGCTTCTCCGGTTTCTCCAATTGGTTGCCTACGGCAACGTGGGATTCAAACCCCTTTCCTTCCGCATCTCGCCCAGGTATCGCCTCATCTGACGACTTGCCGCTCTCCGCCGCCCGGCCTTCAAAATAAAACATAGCCCTCGCTACTTCCTTTACACCTCGCTGCAATAAAACCCGTCCAGACTCCTCAGGTTCACGACCTTCACTGACCGGCGGTGAAGGAGCTTTTTTCCCCCTTTCGTTCCGTCCGTTGTGTATTTCGTGCGAGCTAACGCGTGATATTCTGCCTCCCTGCACACGTGTGTGTGTGTGTCATCTCCTACCTTGTCCTGATGCATTAGACGCCTGTGGAATGTCGACTCGCTTTCGGAAAGAGAGAAAAAAAGAAAGCTGGAAAACCGTTTCCAGCCAAAAACGTTTCCAAATCCATTTACTTCAACCCTTTATTGACTCTTTCTTGTTCATATATGTTTTTCTCCCTTTTTTTTAATTCATTCCCTCACTTCAGGACTCCGGTCTGCTTTACTTTAATACGTTATTCCTTTTTTTATTCATCCTACTTCTCCGCTCTAATCCGACCTCCTCATGCTGCTCGCTAATTTTATTGCTCTTTTTTTTCCCCTCCGTCGTCCTCGTTGTAATTCCTTTTAATTAAATGTTCAGTTTATGTGTAATTCCTGAAGCCGGCGCAGTAAAAGTCAACTCGGCGTGGACTGCATGTTCGGTGCACGGTGAGGGAAGCGGCCAATCAGACGACTGGGATGCCGGCCAGCTTCATGATGCAATATCCTGTCGGGTTAAATCCTTTTATTTGAATGTAACGCTCCTTCTTTTCTTCCACGCTTTGCATCCTCGAGTTAATGCTAAACACACACACACACACACACACACACACTGTCTCATATCCTTCCACTCACCTCTGTGAATGCGAGCAGCAAAAGTGGGTTCAGACGTCAGACAGGAAACAGTGAAAACATTATTTCAATATGTTTTTATTGCTGCGATTATTAGATTTCATAAAACGAATCCATTTTAACGGAGCTTGTTTTCTCAGACTGTTTTCGTCCTTAAACCTGTAATCACTCAAATATTTTTTGCATCTGTGTGTTTCTGACGGCTGTGTGTGTGTGTGTGTGTGTGTGTGTTACAATAGAGCTATACATCGGTGCAGATTCTGCTCCACTGCTCGGTTTCCACTCTCGACCACTTAACATTAAGACTGTTTCCCTGACCTCAGCATAGGCCTAGTCTGCTCTAATCTGCTGACCTACTCTCTGTGTGTGTGTGTGTGTGTGTGTGTGTGTGTGTGTGTGTGTGTGTGTGTGTGTGTGTGTGTGTGTGTGTGTGTGTGTGTGTGTGTGTGTGTGTGTGTGTGTGTGTGTGAGATGTATTTTCCACATGTTAGTGTGTCGGACTGCGGTTTCCATCACGCTTTCATTTCCAATTGTGCATCAAACTAAAGTTTCGGTGTCCGTGTGTTGCGACGTCTCGTCCTCTTACCTTTTTTTTAAAGGATGTCATCACATAAATTCCTCGACGTTAAAGCTGCAATCCGTCAGGATCCTTTTTTCAGTCAATTGTGTGTTTTCACACGAGGAACTTCTGACCTGAACGTCTCCATGGAGTCCTTTTCACTGCTGGTGGCGGTCGCCCTCCCGGAGAACCTTTAAAGGAACAGTGTGTCGCATTTAGGGAGATTTCTGCCGTCTTTAACCGTCTGAAAACAACAATCGTTGTGTTTTTGTTGCCTTAGAAGCCGCAGTGACCCACAAGGGTCGATTCACCCACCGGGTGTGTGTGTGTAATCGTTCATTGTCCAAGTGTGTGTGTGTGTGTGTAATTACGAAGGTGTGTCGAGCATTTCATGTATGCAGCAGCAGTTACATTACAAGGACCATTGTGGCTTTGAAACCTCCTACTGTGAGTGTTATGACTCTAACACATGTGGCTCACACACACACACACACACACACACACACACACACACAGGATATTTCACATACTTTATTCATTTAAGGTTTTATGGTAAATGTAGACTTTAATTATGCAGCCATTGCTGGAGTAATTGTGTGTGTGTGTGTGTGTGTTACTCTTTTGTGCTCTTTGTGAAGGGACCACACACACACACACACACACACACACATTCGGTTCTCCTGCTGTTTTTCGGATTCATGGTTTTAATCGAGACCTCTCACTGGTTGTTGGCACATATCCAGCAGCCAATCACAGGCCTCCGCCAATTAGAGAGGCAAGGCCGTTTTACATGCCTTTTAAAGGCCTGTGTGTGTGTGTGTGTGTGTGTGTGTGTGACATCATTCATGCAATTTGTACTTTGAAGTTTGTGTCTTCAGAGGCTGTTTGTTGTAATTAAATAAGTTGTTAGTACATTTTTGTTTCTAACTTTTACTGATCAACTGCACATTTTAGCCACTATGATAAGAGCCCTGTAGCGCTGCCTACACAGGACTTGTGTGTGTGGTGTGCGCGCGCATGTGCGTTTTTGTTTTTCCCTTTGATTTAGTGCTTCCCTCCTGGTGGTGTGTGAGCTTTTAAAGCCGCACTGCTGTAGAAACGGTGAGATTAGCTGACTAATAAGGGGTGTGTGTGTGTGTGTGTGTGTGTGTGTGTGTGTGTGTGTGTGTGTGTGTGTGTGTGTGTGTGTGTGTGTGTGTGTGTGTGTGTGTGTGTGTGTGTGTGTGTGTGTGTGTGTGTGTGTGTGTGTGTGTTCGGTCTAGACTTCCAACCTCTACCTCAGCACATTGGGGGTAATCAGTCTAACGTTACACTTAGACTTGTATTTCTGCCTTAAGCTCTCACTTCGTTGCCCATTTGGTCTCTTTGTGTTTGCCGTGTTTTGATTGGCTCCCGCCGCTACAAACACAAACCCATCATCTCGTCTGCGCACATCCATCACGGCCCCCTGGTACCGACCCAGAGGGGATCAACGTAGTGAAAACACTGAGAACGTAAATCATGGTTCATGTTCACCTTGAAGCTTCTGGGACCAACTTTACAGCCGAAATCATCACACAATGAAAGATTGTCACGGTGGCTTTAAGATAAAGGAGCCTACACATACAACACACACACACACACACACTGAAGATCACTCGTATAAAATGGCAGGAAAGAATAAATGAATAAATGTTTTCAGTAGCTGGAAGGTTATCAACTCCTTAGTTGGAGGGGCTACGCACGCACAAACACACACACACACACATACACACGCTACACACACTAAGCCTCGTTCCACTACCAACACAAATAACAAGGCACTGACTGCCAAGTCACGGTCCTCCCTTTTATCGCAATAAATCACAGGGAAAAGTTGGAAGTGTGTGTGTGTGTGCGTGTGTGTGTGTGTGCGGCTGTCTAAGCACAGCCTTTGTTTTCCGCCCTACTTAAAAAGGTCACAGCCCTCGGGAGTCATTATATCACCCCTGATATTAATGCTCATAAGCTGAAAGTCTTTCAGTGTGTGTGTGTGTGTGTGTGTGTGTGTGTGTGTGTGTCCTCACCATGTGTTTTTACTAACGTAATTTGTCTCGAATGTACAGCTCACTGCTGAAGTGAACGCCTGTGTGTTCGTTTAGTCGGTGATTACACGAGCCGACCTCCTCAGCGTGTCCATTAGGACTCAGTGAATTGAGTCATGCAGGAATTGTGTTTTTTAAAATGAATCCACGGCGAGTGTGTTCATGCAAACAAACCATAACGAGGACCCGCTTCGCTGCCCCGTTGTATGCAAAGCTGCTCAAATTGAAGTATTGGATTAAAGCTGTTTTCATTGCAGTTTAAGAGGGAGACAGAGGATGAAATATAAACACAGTGTAATGATGATTGAGGGAAAATAAACCGGGAAAAAGAGCAAAGTGAAGAAAAGAAAACAGGAGGAAAGGATTTACAGATTGTTTAAAACAAATTAGAGGAGAGGAGGAAGCGAGGAAAGGGAGGACGGCGAGGCCGGACCGACGAGGGAACGAGGGGATACAGGCGTCAGTCACACCTGTCAGGTGAGAGGTGGGAGCGACGCTTCTCTTCTCTTCCAAAGCGTTCTGCTTTTGTTTTGAAGGGACGCGCGAGGACGGAAAGACGCCCGCCAGGTGTCCCGTCACCTGCTCTCCGAGTCAGTACAGTTTGTGACGGTGATCTCTACTAATCCGCTCGGGTTGGATCAGGTGTTGATGGACTGCCATCGCTGAGGGGAGGACGTGGTGAATTCCACCCAGGAGACTAGAAGCCTGTCGGCTTTGAGCTGCTGCAGCAACCAAAAACAAGTTGCGTCACCCAGAGCCGAAAGATCCCCGTTGAGGAAGATGCTGCTCTCAAGAAGATGGAAATACGATGAGAAGAACCTCCTATTTCTCCTTTGATGAAAGCAGCGTGTGGAACCGCAGGTCTGTGCGTGATTACAGCAAGAATGTTCTTCAACAGCTGTCAGGGTGTGAAACCTGATAAACGCTGACGCGTCCTCACGCGGTGATACTTTGCCGATCGCGCCGGGGTCAGAGGTCGGAGTTGATCCGCCGAGCAGCACCGCAAACACCCCAAGTACCCGCCTGCAGCTGGGAGAGAATTAGTAAGCGGCTGACGCTCCACCGATCGATACCCTTTTAATGCCGACACCAAATCAGAAATATATCACATATAGCGTCAAACCAAAACACCTCGGTGTTGCAGCCACAGTCGGCTGAGACGATCTTTAAGCCACTGCTGCGTTTCCGGCCGTGACCTCTGGTCCTCGCGAGCGCAGCCGGCACTTTAGGAAGCCTTCAGGCCTCGAGGGCGGGGCGTCACGTCACGGACATTAAGCCCGACGCTCTCTAAAGGCCACTGACATTTATTACCGATATGTGAAGATTATTTTCATTGCGTTATTAGCGGTGATACCTCCATAAACAAGCCCGTCTCCTAAAGTGGTGTTTTTAAGATCCCTCTCCGGATGACGCCATGCGCCGACGGCCCCCCCCCCGGGGCGAGCATGTGTCACCCCGTGGGCGCCGCGGCGGCGGCGGCGGCGGCGGCGGTGGCGGTGGCGGTAACGGCCCCCGAAGAGCGGGGGGAATCCATCAACCGGGACGTCGCAGAGAGAGGTCGGGGTCGCCGCCCCGAGTCCGCGAGGCGGCGGTTGACATTTACGAGTCGGATTGATCAGGGGAGCAAGTTGGCGTCGGGACTCGGATGATGTCACGCCAATAACAATCAGGCCCGCTAAGGCACACGGAGGAGCACCTCCATTACATCTCGGCTTCCCCTCCAAATATTACTCAAGTAATTAGATGAAAGTGAATTTATTATTTAATGTTAAAACTTCATCTACTCACTGTAATTACATCAAAGCGTTTTGGATACGAAGCAGTTCATTTCCAGGAAAAAGTCCTTTAGATGTTTTGTATTAACGAAATGAATCGATCAAAACCAATCAAACCCGAGCGGGACAAGCTGCTGCTGTTAATGAGGCTGGAAGCAGCTTGGATGGAGCCGCCCCCCCTGAACCCGAGGCTTTGGAGGCCGTTCTTGATATACGATGTTTGCGGCCATGTGCTCGGCTCGCGGTTGCCGCCAATGACGTTTGAATCGCAGACCGCGATGATGTCACATCTGTCGGGCCTGACAGTGCGAGGCGTGTGTGAGAGAGAATGTTCTGATCTCACCGCCGCAGTAAATCTTCTCTGTTGTCTCAATCTTTCGCCGCGAAGACGGGACCCGAGGCCACATGTGCAGTGGAACGTCTTCACCGGGGGGCGGGGGGGGGGACGTATTGACCTTACGTTTGTTAGTGGAAATGGTCCCGTTTTTGTGAAGCCCGGACATTTGTAACCTTGCCTAATCCCGCCGCCGCTCACCAGCTGGGGCCTCGAGTCGCCGCCCCGAGGACGCTGCAGGCCCGTCCTTCCCGATGTCGTTCTGCGTGTGTGCCCCCCCCCGGCGCCGTCTAAATGGGGAGACGCTAAGAGACGTGAGGGGACGACGGATGTCGCGGAGGCCGTTTTCAGGCGCATCTGGGTGCAGCGCCTCCTTTAATCACACCGTCACTCGCCGTGGCGGCTGATGGAGACGGGAGGCTGGTTATTTATAGCGACTGCGGTTTGACAGTTTCATCTGTTTCGTCGACACAAATCCTCTCGCTTCTTTCACCGCGGCGCCGTCCACCTCTCGCCACCTTCCTTTCAACCGTAATTACTTTTTTTTACCCATAATCTCTTTGCCCTCTTGTCCAGACGGAGGCGGTAAGTGCCCTTCTTCTTCAGAGCGACTTGAACTTCTCCCGAGGTCTCTCTCAGCGACTTGAACTTCTGCCTGTGGAGCAGCAGAACCGGCTTTGACTTAGAGATTCCAAAATAAAGCACTAAGAGCGCGCAGATGTTTCCTTCACTACACTGCAAATGACTCCAGCTGGCCAGCTTCAGATGATCCACTTCCACCCACTATTAGCAACTACTTAGCTTTACTTACCACTTTCTCTCCTGAGTGTCCTCTGCCCGCGTCGTACAGAGTCCCCTCCGCTCCAGAGTCCCCTCCGCTCCAGAGTCCCCTCCGCTCCAGAGTCCCCTCCGCTCCAGAGTCCCCTCCGCTCCAGAGTCCCCTCCGCTCCAGAGTCCCCTCCGCTCCAGAGTCCCCTCCGCTCCAGAGTCCCCTCCGCTCCAGAGTCCCCTCCGCTCCAGAGTCCCCTCCGCTCCAGAGTCCCCTCCGCTCCAGAGTCCCCTCCGCTCCAGAGTCCCCTCCAGAGTCCCCTCCAGAGTCCCCTCCAGAGTCCCCTCCAGAGTCCCCTCCAGAGTCCCCTCCAGAGTCCCCTCCGACCGCGTCCTCCAGAGTCTCCTGGATGACCGGCTTCTTTTCATCTCCTCACACGTAATCACAGCTTAGTCAAAACAACCAGCTTTCATCCACACGGGAGCTTTGTTGGTCAGCTGACATCAGCTGCCAATCAAACCGCCCTTCTTGCTGCCTTCGTCCTCAGTAGTGAATTTTATGAGTCCCAGGTTTACCGCTCTTTGCAGGGAAACTTCACAAAACAACAATGTATCTGACATCCATCATTTATTCTTTCACGATTGATGTTTAAAAAGTAAACGTGAAACTTTATTTTTTAAATGGCGATCGCTGATTGGATGAAGTCGGCCTTGAGTGAAAGATCATTACACGGGACAAAGTGTGGCCTTTTTCAACAAAGACGCACACACCCGTTCAGCCAGCCCTGTGTGCGACCCCGTGCCCTCAGCATGTACATGTAACAGGAATGTTTTGTAGCCGAGGTGCTGAGAGCTCGTGTGTGTGTGTGTGTGTGTGTGTGTGTGTGTGTGTGTGTGTGTGTGTGTGTGTGAAGGTGTTGAAAGATCAGTCACAGGGTCCAACTGCACCCTCTCATGCTAAACAATACCAGCTGAGGTACCAGGGTCACATCGTGTCCACACACACAAAATAACTCCCAAACGCAGGAAATGTAGCTTTTGAGCTGAATTACGTTTGATATTGTGTGTTTGTCTAAACCCTTTTATTTCCATTTTCAAGAACTAGAACTTCTGAATAGAACTCCTTTCGGCGCCTGCAGGCGCTCTGGTTACTCGTGAAGTTCTCTCGCCTCAAACGGACCGGAGGAAGTTCCCTTTTCCCTCGGAAAGGTCTGGCCGAGCGATTTGAGGGAATTCAGCGGCGTTAATAAAATATCAAATAGAATAAGAGCAGAAAAAAAACGGGACCGAGTGGTCAGTTAGAGGGCGTAAGTGGTCTGGGGAGGAGTCACGGAGGTCAAAGGTCAGCCCGCTTCGGTGAATGTTGGAGTTAAGGATGGGGTGAAGGTTAACAAAGGTCATGGTGTGTGTGTGTGTGTGTGTGTGTGTGTGTGTGTGTGTGTGTGTGTGTGTGTGTGTGTGTGTGTGTGTGTGTGTGTGTGTGTGTGTGTGTGTGTGTGTGTGTGTGTGTGTGTGTGTGTGTGTGTGTGTGTGGACGTTGGATGAGGCCTGTTTAAGCCATCAGCAGGAAGGAGAAATGCAAAAAAACCCACAAATAAATTAGATTTAAACCTAATGATAAAATGAGAGCAACGTTAAAATATTCTTCAGACATCTGGAGGAAAAAATCAACATAAAAATACAAGCTAATCCCATTAAAACTATTTATACCGCCAGTGATGCTCATTGAATTGAGGTTTGAATAGACTTATTTTTTAGATTTCTTTTTTTAAAAGGTGGTTAGTGAAGTAATTGTAACCATTTGACAAAATATATGTATTGATAGATGAATTGGTGGAGTTGGACAAAACATCTCCACATCCACACCTCGTCTGATGCTTCCATTGGGAACGATGTCGCGCAGAGAGAGAAGTTCCTCCCCCTCCGTCCCCCCTCCTCCCCTCTGGAGATGGTCCACGGTAATGGCCGTGACTCCCGTGGCAGAAAACACTCTCTCCCGCACTCTTCACCCCTGGGCTCTTAGGCTTAGAGGGGGGGGGGGGGGGGTTGCAATGGGAGGAAAGTATGTGGAAGGAAATGAGAAAAGGAAAGTGCAGGACAAGAAGTTTCTTTTTCTTTCCTGCGCACTTTTCACCTGCACGATGGGAGAGGTGAAAAGGTCAGCGAGGGGAATATTTCGAAACAAAACAACATGATGGCAAATGCAGGGATTTGGTCAATGACGTAACGCTGAGTCGCGTTCGGACCATCTCACCTCGACAGGTCGGCGGGGACAGAAGCCCGTCTGTCTGTCGGTTCTCACGGCCGACTTTTAAAGCCCCCGACTCGGGGCGCGACCTTTGACCGCGCCCTCTGAAATGTCAAAAATGCAGCGGCACGGATGAGAAAATAAGCCAGGTTTTCTCATTTCCTCCAAAATTGCCTCTTCAGAGTCATATAAGGCTTTTGCGAGATGCTAATGATTTGTTTTAGCAGCGGGGGGGGGGCTATGGCAGCATGTTACAAGGGCCTCACGGGCCCCTCAGAAGCATCTTACGAGGGCCCTGTGAACTGCCCGTGAACCCCGGCTCTTTTCCCAGGCACCTTAAAGTAAACCGGGGGCCTCCGTGGCGATACCTGCCCTTCTGGAGAGGGAGACAAAGGCAATGAGTACGTTGAATGACACGAAGCCAGGGAAGTAGCTTCTCCCTCTTCTTCTTCTTCTTCTTCTTCTCTAAAAGAGATGATCAGAGTCACTGCAGAGGAGCTTTGTAACTGTGAGTTCTATCTATTCAAAGCACATCACATCGAGCTCTTTTATTATGATCAATCCCCCGATGGCTCTTCTGCTCCGACTCTCCCCGCACTACGGGCTAATTGGTTTGCCCCGTCCCCCTTTAAGCGCCCCGCAGGGGTGCCAGAGTGGCTCACCCTCCCGCCTCTCCCCCCCCACACACACGTTAACGGTGTGGGAGACGCCACTTTTCCCACCCGTATACCGGCGGGCTGCCGGGGCGACTCGCTGCAGCACTTGTGTCTGGGCGCGAGTCACCGAGGGCCGGTGGGGGGGGGGGGGGGCGGCGGTGGCCCCCGGTGCCAGAGCGCCGCGCTAGAGCGCCGCTCGGAGTGAACACATCATTAAACCTTAATAAAAAGCCTTTATTCACCCTCAAACATATTACAGCAACATGTGTGGAGCAAGTGTGCGCTGAGAGTTGTAAATGAGCGCGTAGCGTACAGGACGAGAGTTCACAAAGACGGCAGTATTCCCCTCATAAAAGCCTTTGTGTTCAGTAATGTTCCTGGAAGGCGTCCGGGCAGACGCAGCGGTGGGTCCGCTCATGTCAGTGTAATGGTGCATGATGGGTTTTGCGCTGCAGGGAGAGAGAGGGGGGAGAACTTCATCCATGGGTGAAATACTTTGTTTTCGGTGACTACTTCCAGTGAGTCTGCAGCTGGCGAGCTAACCGCTAACATGCTAGCCAGCGGGGAAGAGCTGATGAATGAGTGAGTGCGTGCCCGGCTTAAGGCCAGAGGCGTAAACTGGACTCCGAGGCCAAAATCCATCTGGACACCGATGACATTTGATCAGAAAGTGTGAGGCGTCGTCGTCGTCACAAAGCATCTGCTGCTCAGAGATCTTCCCCTCTGCTGGCGTCAGAGTCGCACCGATGGTCTTTTATTAAATCATCCTCATCCAGGAGGCCCGTCTCATCCAGCGGGCCCACCGCTGCTGGTCCACAAGGCCCGCTGCACACGCGAGACACACGCGTGCTAAAACTCTCCCTGACCCCCCCCCCCCCGAGGCCGCCCCAGTCATGTGGTCGGGGGAATGCCGCTGGGATGTGTGTTGTCAGTGTCGGCTGTAAAGGGGGATAAAATTGTGAACATGTGGGTAGAATTCCAAAACCCGGGACACGGGGTGCTGGTTTGGGCCAATTTTTGGGATTGTCGGCGCTCTTGGTGGGTTTTACTGCTGTTTATCGTTGGTGAGAAGGCGCAGAGGAAGAGCGAAGAAGCTCAGTGAGGCTCATAGAAAACGACTTCATTCATGAGTTATGCCCACCTGACGACTTTGTGCAGATGCCGCTTCGTGGCCCGTTTGGGTCTTTCGAAATTAGTCGTGAGGGAAACGATACAACGAGATGGTGACTCTTGAGATATCGGCTGCTTTCAATCCCTCCATCCTTTCAGAGAGCGACCAGCTGCCTTTGGCACCCTAGAATAAAGTTAAACTGATTCAACATGTATCTTAGTTAAGAACAGACATGGCCGAGAGCGGCCAATCACAAGCTAAGCCGATGTGTCCAATCAAGAAATTATTCATCCTCATACTGAATTGTTGCCCAGCTTTAAATAACGCTGCTGAATCTAACAGTTATTATTAAATAGAGCATTTATTTGTTACGTTTTCTTTGAGTTTGTCTACGTAGAATCACGACCACGCCGTCCGGCCCTTAAATGTGCAATAAATGCACAAAGGTCGACCCGCGTGGAATTATTCCTGTCGCTGTGACGGATCCCACTTTGCTGCTTCGGCCCTTCGGTTTGTTTCTCCCGCCCGTGTGTGTGTGTGTGTTGTGCGACGGCACGCTTTGAGGTTTGTGTCGTCTGCTCGGCCCGTTGCGTGTTCGCTCGTTGTCTCCTCATCTTTTATGCATGAGCGGCGCTTGTAGGAGAAAGTTGGTATTTCCTGTGTCCGTGCACACACGCGGTCCCCGGCTGTCCTTTCTACCCCCGTCCTTTTTAAATTTCCTGTGTTTAGTGTCTGGTTGCTTGTTTGGTTTGCTGTGAGGGGGGGGGGTGTTCATAAAGGACGACGCTTAAAGAATCCTTCGAGGTCACGGTGCTCAGGTTCTGACCTCGCTCCTCCCGGTCGAGCGTCTCGCTGCTCTCAAGCGATTTACTCGATCAGGATTCTCGGTGCACTAAATTTTCTCGCATAACGCCGCCGATTTATTTGTGTACTTGTGCGCCGAGTCCTCTAAGCTTTTATTATGAAAGGGTGCCGAATTAATGCTGATTACCGCTGCAGTTTTAGCGCCGCGTGCAACGCGATGGAGCTCTGCTGCCCAGCTGCACCAGAAAAACAACAACAAACACACAAATGATCACACGCGTGCACACAAACACACATCTGAATTCACACAAACACGTGCAAAAGATCATCTGGAGACACCATTAAAAGGTGCTTATTTTCCCCTCCGCGGCCTTTGATGGTGCATCTGGATCCATGTCCGGTCCACGTGTTCGATCCCCGCCTCGTCCCCTCGTCTTCTCAGAGGGGACGGAGGTTCGGATCACGTTTAGTCGTCAATTACTCTGTTTTTATTGCCAGCAACGGAATTTTGATGCGTGGCCTGTGTTGTTTTATTTTGCCTCTGCATATTTCCCCCAAATGTTTGGAAGCCAAACGTCCAGCGGGTCACAAGTTACAGTCCTCGTCCGACGAGTTGGTGAGCGACGGTCTGGTTTTCATCTTCCATCCCGTGTTTTATCCAACGATTAAATACGCTCACGTTGTCATTATAGAGAAGGGCCAATGTGTGAGATAATACACACACACACACACACACACAGCCTCCCTCCAAACCACAGTTGTGTCTCCGTTCCATCATTGAAGACGTCTCGTGTTTTGAAAGTTATAAAAATTGAGGCGGATTTGAGGCGGTTTTTGGTGTTTGTTTTTCTTTTTATCTTTTCTTGGGTCCTTCGCCCACGCAGACAGATGTAAAAGCTGCAGGACCTCCAGCCCCCCTCCACATCCCCCCGTCGGTCACATCCATCCATCCTGCTCGAGTTGTTGTTCCGCCACGTTGAGCAAAACCAACAAACCTGAGGAGGCTGAGCGAGAGCGAGGGAGTTATGAGGGACGGAAGGAAGGAAAGCCGACGGATAAAAGATGCTGCAGCAGAAGCACACTGCGCCCTCTGAGGATCAGCGTAGTTAATTATCATCTCTGCACGCACAAAGGGCCGACGTTTGTGTTCATCCTACCAGGGAGCAGCGCGTTTTTGAGTCCGAGTGACTAAATGGGTCCAGCGGTTTAATCGTTCAGGGTTCTCAGTTCCCTTGAAAGCTCCGTGACCTTTTTAAGCCTCGTTCATGCTCGTATTCAACGATTCAGCGCCTCTGCCTCTCGATGTCCCTGCGTTCCCGTCTCCCGAGAGTCAAACGGCGCTTTCTCCGGTAGCCGAGACCGACATGGTCGGCTGGAAGAACACAATCGTCCTCATTAGCTCCCCCCCTTCACTCCCTCTCTCTCTCTCCATCTTAATTTGTCCCCCCCCCCCTCCCCCCTCTGTCAGTCCCTCCTCAATGATGTGATAAACATCCACAGATGTGGATGGCACACACACACACACAGAAGACAAGTAGCAGTGTGTTGGTGTGTTGTGAAGCCATTTATCTTCACGTTAATATAATGTGCTGGAGTTCGTTGAACCTTCAGTGGGAGGCGATCGGTTTCATATGTGAGCCTGGAGCATCCTCTCACACTCACACACACACACACACACACAGACACACACACACACACACACTACCGTGCACACCATTTCATCACTCTCTCCCCACCCCGTCGTCTGCTCCGTCCCTTGGATGATCTCACCGTCTTCGACCCTTTGCCCAGTGGCTCCGAGCTGAAATGACCCGTCCGATAAGGGACACAAGGTCTCAATCAACGACTTCACCACCAAAAGAAGATTTCTATATTAAACACTAGATTATTTTTTTTTTTAACTCTTATCCATTTGAGCCCCTGTGCGGAATGGAAAAGTTGTGTCAGGAAACAAAACGTCTGTAAGATGTGGACATGTCGCCATGACGTCACCCATCTGGTGTTGGACTGCGGTTTTTAGAGCCTTTAGTTTGGCACTTTGGCCTTTACCATCAAAAAAAAGGAAATATCCATATTTGGACTCAGTCACAGCGAAGCCCCGCCCTAAAGCATCCTGCTTAATGGTCTATTTGAATCTAAATGGACCCAAATGTACTAAATGAACATCACGTCTTATTAAGAAGAACTTAAAACTAGAGATTGAAACCATAAACTCATGTTTACAATGTTGACTGAGGGAAGAAATCAGGAGAGAACTAGGAGAGAGTCATTTTCTCATAGACTTCTATAGGACCACAGGAGTCGCCCCCTGGTGGTCACTAGTGAGAATGCAGGTTGGAGACGCTTCTATAATGGTAACATGATGCACATGGTTTTAATGCTTTATAACCACACATACCCTGCATTTTACTCTGTACTCTATATTCATACTCGCAAGCAAGTATCCATAATTGTCCATTTTGTACGATCTGCCTCCTCCTGATGACGGGGTTTCTCTTTACTCCGTTCCATCAACCTTTCATCCACCTTTTTAAAAGACTTACTCCCTTTGAAATCAGAACATGGCTGTCTTTCATATTCCCTCAACCCCCACCCCCCCTCCACTTAAACTCTATCATGTATTCTGCCCTCCGCCATCCCGCCATCAAACAGACGTTTTCTCTCATGCATATTTTTCTAACCTCCGTCTCACCCCGCGATTTTCCAAAATCGTCCTCTTTCCTCTTTTTTTTTTTTTTTCATCCCGTGTCTGGCAGTGTCTTCCCGGCTCGGTGCAGACGGTAAAAGATAAATACACCGCCGACTGGGAACCACGACAACCACACGAGATGAGACGGCGCTCCGCTGTGTGGGTTTCTGTCGCTAACGTGGAGGACGGGAATACTTTGATATCGCGTCCACATCGCCTTCATTTCATGTCAAACATTAAAAAGCCAGAACACAAAGGAGTCACAGCGCGAGTTATTCCCAGAGGCACGCTTTCATATTTTGTGATTCTTTAAGTTTAAAAAAATAAATAAAAACAGGGCTTTTATTAGCTAGTGGGCTTTTTGGCATATGGGGGGAATTTACTAAAGAACTGCAGTTTAGGACGCTTTGATGTCCTCCAAAGTAAGTGTACTTTGTTTTCAGTGTTTACTAAAGCATCACAACTACTAAGTGAGCTTTTTTTACTTCACACACCTACTCCTGTCACTCTTGAGCGGCCGGTTGCCTCGGTAACCTCCGCGGCGGGGGGTCCGGGACCAACCACAGGAGGAGGGACGGCTGGATAAGGGTCGGGGGTCTGGGAAAGGTCGTCACGGCAACGCCACGGATACGAACGCGTGCTTGCGTGACACGCGGCCACAACGTGACCGACCTTGATGGAACCAGCCACCCGAAGAAAGAATGGCGGTGTCCGTTTTGCAGGGACGATGACTCGTCTGCACCGTAAGATTTCAGAATCATCGCCAAAAACGACAAGAGTTAATTGTCGAAGAAAAAACGTCGCACGTCTTCTGTGTTGGCCTTGCGTTGGAAATATCTTCAATATACATCTGGATGGGAGAAGAGGAAGCAAAAGGATCCTTTCATTTGTTTTAACTCTCATCATCCTTTTGAGGCGTTTTACATTTATCGGTAGTGATGATGAAGAGGAGGAAGATGATGAGAACAATAGTCCTTTAGAGAAGCTCGAGAGGCGATGGTACGATCCCGCAGATTATTGCTGACTCTTCAGAGCCGGAGCCGAAAGAGGCCCTGCTCCTCATCCAAAGCCTCCCCCCCTCTTTCTCCTGCCTCACGAGACACGTCCACGCATCTCACTCCACTTTGCTCATGACCGACCTAATGCTGAACACATTCGCTTTCAAAGGGAAGAAGGTTGGTGTTTGTCCAAAAGATGTTTTAAAGAGAACTGGCCGAGCTCAGGTATCATGAGTGGGTTCTATGGATTTTAAAGCGTCTCTCTGAATTCCACACTCCCCGCCGCCGATTGCGCTTTGTGGAACGGGACGTAACGCACACTTGGCGAGTTGTTTTTCCCCGCACGCTTTGCAGATGAGTCGAGTTTGGAGTAAAATCTTGAGCGATTTGAGGACCACTTGTCTAATGTGTATCTACTGCAATTAATCCCCCAAACTGTGTTACCATAATTTGTCTATTGCATAATAAAACTTGCTTTAGAACTTGTTGAATTAAGAAAAGTTGTTTCTCAGCTGTCTTAACTCTAACAGAACGTACATGAAAGAAGATCTCGTAGACTGTTTAGTCTTGTTTCTCATTTAATGGTGGTTTACAGACTAGCGTAGCCTGTAGCGCCCACTCGCCACCAAATAACGCACCACGGGTTCCATTCCAACCCTCTGTGTTCCATGTGATAGCATGCTAACGGTGTGGTAGCATGCTAACGGTGTGGTAGCACGCTAACGGTGTGGTAGCACGCTAACGGTGTGATAGCATGCTAACAGTGTGATGAGCTCGCCTAGCCTCCACACGCGGGCCAGGTCGAACTTGCGCTGACCTTTCCTGACCGGCGCCGCCCCCCCCGATGTCGTTTCCTGTATAAAACACCAGCAGCCACAGCGAGACATGCAGTCTGTCCCCTCCCTCACCCCCTCCCCCATCGACGGAAGCTCGTGCCGCGGCGCGACAGCATTGTAATCGCCCGTGGCACGAAAAGCTCACGAGCCGAGTCCCACACCTGCTTCCAATGTTCCTTGAACGCCACGTTTCGTCTGGCGGCTCGCATTGGATCCGACAGCCGCCGGCGGCTCCCGCGGCGTCCGCGTTTCCGCCCCGCTTCGGTAAACAGTGCGCCGCCGCAGGACCTCCATGACGGCTTCGGAGGTGTGCAGGAGAGAGCGAGAGAGAGCGAGAGAGGCCTCTCGCCTGCCCCCACCCCGCCCGAACATGCACCCTCACATAAACGCACACATGCCATGTCTGCACACACACACACACACACACACACACCGGGCTCGTACCCTCCAGCCACGGGCCCCTAAACATATAGGCAGCGGCGGGCATATAGTGGGCGCCAGCTGGTTCCAATGTGTGAGGAGCACTGGGGCCTTAACGACTCTGTTCATGTCTTCTTCCATCGTGCATTAACACACCTTCCTTCCTCCTCTCTTTAACCGAGCGGCGCACGCACGCGGGTTTAACGGTTTGTTGTAACCCGCTGAGACGCCAGATGGGCCCGGTTTGCTCCCTCCAGGACGTTACCAACAGCTGGCGTCTCGCATTGAAGTCTGGACCTGGAACATTTCGTTTTAGGTTCCAATCAGTCGATTTAGTCCGGCCGTATTCGGGGCAGAGTGTGAGGTTTGGTTCCGCCTGTGGATTGAGTATCTGCATGTGTGTGTGTGTGTGTGTGTGTGTGTGTGTGTGTTGGAAACAACCGAAATCATCACCTGACTCTTAAAGTCTCCCCTTCAGCTCTTCCAGCTTATTTTTAGTTCCGACTATTGAGAAATAATTTATTCATACCGTAGGACAAAACACATTTACCACTAAATGGTCCAAATCTCTACAAGCTGATCAATCGTCCAGCATCCTGCATCACGTTAGGATTTTGACTGACTAAGCTAACAAAAAGCTCGATTTTATGTCACGTGAGTGTTTATTTAATTGTGTGGCTGCAGAGTTGGTTTGTAAGATAAAGCGACACAAATAACTGCTTTTGTAAAAGGGCCAAAAAGATCCCGCTTCACTTCACTGTGTCTGTGATCTCAGCTAAGTTTAGACTTTAGTCGTATTCATACTTTAAATGTGCGTCTAGTTTTGCGCCCCCCGGTTACATTCTCTGCTTTATTCTCCTTTCTCCTTCAAGACGGCCGATAACGTAATACCTCGTAATAAGTCAGTCCACACAAAGCTGCTGTGTTTTACTTCATTGGACTGGAGTTGTTTTTATTTGTGTGTGTGTCTGTGTGCGTGTGTGCTCTTTCCACAGTAGTGACAGTCAGTGTAACGTTTACAACACGGCTCTAACTGAGACTTATCCTAATTATATACAATAAAGCTCCCTCACAAACATTATCCCTTATTATTTTAACCACTTTAACAACAAAGGAGAAAGCGGTGCCAATAAAGCTGATTATTATTCGCATTTGTTGCTTCAGAGAAACGAGAAAAACAGTCTGAGAATGTAAACCCACTAAAGCAAAAAGCTCTGTTTTAGACCCCGATGAGGAGCCTGATTCTGTGTGATCCGTAGTCTGTGTGCACTGGACTCTCACCTGCAAGGCCGGCTCACCTTTGTTCCCAGTTTCTACACTAGGGGGCGCTGGAGGCCAGTGCTGCTCTGATGAGGAGGAGGATGTGTGGCTGTCAGCGTTTTACAGTGGGTGTAACATTAGCGCGCTAACGTCTTTAGCATGCGTGTTTTCCGTCAGTTTAGCGTCCAATGCTAATACCAGAGCATTGTAATTAGGGTACCGTGAGTTAAGGGTTGTTACAGTTCAGCTTGAAGGATGTGGTTGTCTCCAACGTCTTCGTACATTTGATATCTTTAGGGTGTGAGCGTCTGTCTGACAGAAGCAGCGTGCAGTTTTCACTATGCTCTGACATTGTGCAGACTGACCAACTGATCAAAAGAGTCATTCATTCATTGCTACTTGCACATAGTGATGAGTTGCAGCCGTCGCCGTGGCAATGCTTAATTTCTCTCATGCTACTTTGCCCGAACGCTTTTTTTTTTTTATGTCAATCTATCTTTTGCCGTCTTGTTTGTTTTTCTTTTCACACCCGCAAAAAAGGTGAAGCTTGACAACTCCTCAGTGAGGAATCCCGCTGAATCACACACACACACACACACACTCAGGAAGAAAGGCCATGTGGAACAGGTGTCTGCGAACCAGAATGTTTGGACTGAAAGGTTGGCGATCGATCACACAGGGGCGTGACCGACACAGAGGGTGACACACACACACACACACACACATGCGCACACACACACTGAGTATTTTGACTGGGTTAATTTGAGGAAATGGCAGGAGGTTGCAGACCGGCTAATGAGAGAACTGAGTCGGCCTCACCTGATTGTGAGGCCACACATGCACACACACAAGCGGTTGCATTAATCAAGGGATCCGATGTAGAAAAACAGTCCTGCGGAGGCGACACACACACACACACACACACACTCTGACTGCCTGTCTGTCTTTCTCTTCTCTTTTTCTCAGTCCTCCCCTTTCTTTTTATTTATTTCTATCTTTATCTTGTGCATTTTTTGTGTAGTTTAGTATCAAACAAAACCGTCTCATCTGCGTGCTGTCAGTGAAAGTCCATCCGTCCGTCGTCCCTGGAGACAAACCCGTGAATGAGCCGAGAAACGCTCCTGCTTCTACAGCGTTTGTGCTTCACTGTTTTGTGTGTGTGCTGCCAGACAGGCCCCCCCCTCCGCTACCTGGCACGTCCCAGGAGGGGTGCTCTAACCGGGGCAAGGGTAGAAGGGAACAGTGGGGGGGGGGGTGTAGCCTGGAGCTTCCCACTTCTGTAGGAGAGGAAGGTGAAGAGGAGGACGACAAATAAAATGCTAACTGGGAATGTGCGTAAATGGGGAATTTTTTTATTTGTGTCTGCCGTCTTTGTTACCCATGATGCAACACTACCCCCCGACAACTCGATCATAGATTAGTGATATCACTTCTAAGCCAACGGGAACACAGCATTTTTATCAAGGAACCAATGGTGTTATTATTTATATCGAGAAATTGAATTGTAACCACACTCATAATAAATTGTGCAACCGTTTATTTGTACAAAAAATGAACATGTGAGGAAATTGAAATGAAACATTAGTCGAGGGGAGGCGAACCCGAGGGCTTCCGCTGCCAAAAATGAATGAAGTGAAAGAAGCGAAGCTGAAGCCAGAGAACGAACGGCGGGGTCATTTTCAACAACGTTCCTTGTTGTTGTTCTTCTCTCACTCGTGTCCATGTTGCATTAGGCAGGCCAACCTTCCTCCTGAACCCACAGCGACCTGTTTCCCATACGCACTACCTGAGGGACGACCCAGTGTGTGTGTGTCTCTGTGTGTGTCTTGTGTGCGTCTGTGTTTGCGGGCGGCGCCCAGAGAGACGGACTGACCTCGTCTTGTGAAACTGTGAATGAATGGATTTGCGGGGGAAAAAAACAAGTAGGAGAGACGTGAGGCGTCAGGGGTCTGAGAAAGTTGTCTGTAAACCTGCTCTTTCCCTTATCTTGAGGGGGGGGGATTCTCTTACACTGCAGAGACAGTTTTTATCTCCTAACCGCCCCTCTTTAAGCCCCTCTCGCTCTCTCCGATGTCCTTTCCAATCTCCCCCCTATCTCCCTCTCTTTTCTCCCAGCGTTGTTTCTTGGCCTCTCCGGTTACTGTTAAAAGGCCCGAAGAAAGGGCGGAGAGAACGGGAGGGAAGGGAACCATGAAGGGGGACAAAGAGACCACTTAAATTGGCCAAAAGGGGGCTCTGTGTGTGAGCGTGTTTACCTTCCCCATCTCCTCTTTTGTTCACCCTTCAATCATTCTGAACACTCATCCTCGGCCCGTCTTCCTCCACCCCCCCCCCGTACTTTGGGACGCCAGCCCACCAATTCCAGTAACCCCATCAACAGTTCCTGCTCGCATATCCTCCTCTTTCTAGCTCCGTTTTGGCCTCCACCAACCCCCTTAGAAACATCTGGCTTGGTTGATTGGTTAGTCTGAGATTTTTGAAAAACCACAAGCCCAAAGATGATAAAACGCCTTTGACGTGGTGTGACACTGACACGGTTGTCATAGTTACCTGCGTCTTCACATTCATACTCCACACACTGGTTTGGGAGGCTTTGACCCACACTGACCGTAACACAAATACTTCACGCGCGCATAATTCGATCTTCCTGTCAGGTCAGGATCCGCGTTTGTACCCTTCAGGCCCGGACGACTTCTCTGAGACATCGGCACACGCGTCGTAGAACGTAGAACACAATACGTTCGCGTGAGTCGACTTGTACGAGAGACGGGCGACGGACGCGCACAAACGCCAAACGCGATCCCCTCCGGAGGGCAGAAAGCGGGTTTTGCGTGGGAGGATGGCGCTCTGCTCGAATAAACTCTGTTGTTTTTGACACCATCGGGTTTCAGGGGCGGATGTAAAAACTGAACAATCGTGTTTGTAACACGTTTACGGCTTCTTCCGGTTGTTAAACGTCGCTGTGAATTTGGGTGTCTCTGTGCGCGTTTACACGCCAGCCATTGAGCATCGGCCCTTTATGCAGACTGAGAGAAGCGAATGTGTGTCTCTGAGTGGGTTGGATTCCATTCATGTGCGTTTGTGTGTGTGTGTGTGTGTGTGTGTGTGTGTGTGTGTGTGTGTGTGTGTGTGTGTCTCCCACCATGTACAGTAAAGGCAGCTCCCAGAGCCCACTAATGATCCCCTCAAGGCTTAATGGTGCCAGTTAACACGAACACATGTTTGAGGTCACACACTCGCAGTCGCACACACACACACACGCACATCCTCGGGGGCACCGGAACACCAAATCCCGCTAATACACATTCCAACAACATTCAAAAACAGGTCAAAGGTCACAGCCGTTGGCACCTTGTATATGGTTTTACAGCCGCACACACACCGGCACCCGCTTACTTAATCTCTCCTCTATATTTCCACCTCTTCGCTCTTCCATTTCCTTTATTTTCCTCTCAGTGTCTACGCACACACACAGACACACGCGCACGCAGACTCACACACACGTACCTGTAAGGTCTTTTTAATAGCGGTGTGTGTTGTCAGTAGTGTGTCCAGGCCAGTGTTTTACAGTTCTGTTCCCATGGCTTTGCTGTCACAGAGGCGGCCCGCGGGGCCAAAATCCAGCGGCCTGCCGCCGCGTCAATGCCATGGAAAAATCACTCCGTGGCCTCCTTTTGAGTTGGAGACACCGGGGAGGTGGTCAGGGACGAGGTTAAAGGATCAAACCTCTGTTTTTAAGTCCGCTCCTTCATCACTGCCCGTTTTACACCGCCACAAGGCGTTAGTTACCGTTAGCTACCGTTAGTTACCGTTAGCTATCGTTAGCTCTGAGCTGTCACCAATAGGCCGAAAACCTTTAGTGATGTCATAGTTGGCATCTTGCTTTATTTCATGAAAGTCTTGAGGAGACGGGTGGATTTTAGAGGCCCTCTGAGGGCAAACATAACATATATGATATCTTACCTGCTCTATTAGTGGCTACTACGTTAGCCTTTGGGCTACTGCTGTACTAGAGCAAACCTCTAGTGTGCTAAGCTTCTAGTATAAGACATATATAAATGTGCGTCATGCTCATGTTCTTAAGTTGGAATTACTTCTTCTTTTTCATCTTTGCGTTAGCATGCTGAAGTTTACCTTTTTTTTGTGCCAATAAAGGTTTGGACCCATTCGAAATTTGGATGTGATAATGCTAAAATACGCTAAAATATAAAGTTATAGATTGATTTTATAATAACTACCAAATGTGCATTCAGCCCTTGGTGATATTACTACATTATTATGCTAGTATTTGACTAGCATCTTCAAAGTACACACCATTCTCTTACACTTTCCAGTAGCTATGAAATGACCAGCTGCTACATTTTGTCTGCTATAAATCTTAAAATTGAAACTTTGACGTTTTCAACCGCCAAGTGAAGGAAACCGCCGGCTCCCCCAAAAGAGAATCAGGACTATAAACTGCTGTGAATCACCGATGTCGGACCACATGACACGCTACTCTATCCCTCGTAATCCCTCCCACAAGGGAGAGGTCAGGGCTGTTATTCCGCGTCCTCCTCCATCATCCAGGTGCCTCCCGACCAAGTTTCCAAAAACCCCTTCAAACTCCCCCCGTTTGTGTCTCAGGACGAGGCGGCGAAATGGAAAAAGAATCCGTTAAATCTCTATGTCTCCAGCAGATGTGGCGGCTCTGGTTTCTTTGTATTTTATATCAAAAAACCCGGAGAAGTCGCCACGACGCGATGGCAGGGACCTCGCGTGAGACGCAAAGCTCTTAACGACAATGTCCATGGCTTGGTTTAAAAGAGAAGTGCAAAAAAAAATCCATCCCAAGCGCTGTATCTGTAATATCATTTTAATATTTTCGTATTTTTTCCTCTCAGATACTACCGATGTTAACTGTATTAATTTCACAGATGTCGTCTGTTTTCAGGTTCACGTTGGGAAAAAGTCTTTAATCTCAAACCCTTGGAACTGGGATCAAGCGAGCGCGGGTCTATCGCTGAGCAGAGGGCGTGCGCTGTTAAACGATCAATAAAAGTATTATTAGGATCCGCCTTTCCAACATTGTGATCTCTGTTTTCACGGAGAAAATGTAAAATATCAAAGGCTGCGGCCTCCACGATGGAAAGGTGCCTCTGCGGACTGAACTGAGTGTTCCTGCTGGTTCTTAAACAGAGTGATTTTCCTCTTTCAAACGCTCTAAATCTTCTATTTTACAACCTCGCCGGTCCAGTTTTGATGATCCACGACTCTCGTATCACTGCGTATTAATCCATGAAACAAAACTAACGATTCCTGTGCATTTGCCTGGCAAAGCAAAAAGAATATAATGATGTCCCTGGAAACATCTGGATTATAGTAATAACCTGATGAAATATAATTGAATTGAATTCTGCTTTTTTTTTTCTTTCTCAGTGCAGATTTGCGGTTTCCATGTTTCCTGATGATCTGAATGCTACTGTGTTGCCTTCAGTCTCACGGTCTCTGAGGCTTGGGGACCTTCAAGGTCTGCTCTCTCATAATTGTTTCCCAAAAGGCACAACGGTGAGGTGTTGTTTGCTCTGTGGCAACCTCACAAAACCATGCTTTCAGTAAGCAATGACCTCCCGTTCTACCAAGCGATGCAGAAGCATTTTAAAACTTGCCTTCTATCCGCTGACCACCTATAGTACTACACGAGAAAATGACTACTTCTCTTGTTTTTTAGTAAACTATAGACCATTTAGAGTCAAATAGACAATAAAGCAGGGCATGCCTTAGGGCGGGTCTACCTTTTGATTGACATATAAGACTGTCCGTTTTAGCGTCTTTCAGCACATCGATTTTTGTAGTTTTTTTTCCGTTGGAGGAGACCGAACCAGAGCTAAAAGGAAAGTGAGCGTTCCACTAACATTCATCAAGTAGCTTTGAACACAGCTTCAAGCAAATGCCAATGTTCCTCTGCCTCTGCTTGTAAATACCCAACTAATGTTCTCCCTTTAGGTAATGCTTATGTTGGTTTGGAGTCATTGGTGGGTTAGCAGTGTTTACACACACCACATCCACAGTGGTAAATTCTGTTAACACAGATGTCAGCAACATGGTCGAGGTCCAATCATGTACTATTAAAAATCTGGCCTGTATAAAGACACTTTGGGTTAATTTGTGGTGTAAAACAAAAGTGACGAGCCTATAAGCTGGAACATCTCAGATTTCTCTTTTTATTTTCATAAAGAAATCCGGTTGATGGATGGCGATTGTTAAGGCTGCTTATTGAAGCCCACCTGACCCTGATTTACTCTCCGGTCCACCGTGTTTTTGAGTCGGAGCCGGTGGTCCACTCTTCATCCGTGATTTATAAGCAACTCTTGAGCCAGAGTGAAAACAACCAGTGCCATATAGATTTCCTGCTGACGGAGAAATACGCGGGCAAAAGGAATTGGCGGGCGAACTCTTGGGCGTCCCGAACGCGACAAACACCGACGTATTCATTTTTATTTTAGTTTTTCATGCCATTTTGCCGCTCCAGATTGCCCTCAAAATAACCCAGAAAAATCGAATGTAGGCTGGTGCGGCGTCATAAGTGAAACCCAAGTCGTTTTTTAGTAGTGGTGGTATTTCATCCCTTAATGGGGCTGTCAGAGGGAATTACTCTCTCCCCTCCCAATAACCCTGGTATTACCATCAACACAGCAACACCGCTCATGTATTTGTGTGTGTGTGTGTGTGTGCGCCATAGAGAAGGAGGGAGGACGTAGAAGTGACTACAGAGAGACGAGATACATGGGCGGAGGAGAGACCTCGAGACTGTGTGCGCGCGTGCATGTGTGTGGTTTTGTCATTAGTGTTGAAGGGTTATTACGGGTTCCCAGACTGACTGGCCACTGCAGTAACAATGTGCTAATGCATGTCTGTCTTCCATTTCTTTCTCCTCTTCATAATTCCCTCTAATTCGCTCCCTCTCTAAACACCTACGTGAAAGTAAAAGTGAGCGAAGTAAAGTTCTTGAGCTCGGTGGCGGAAGAGGTGTTCGAGTCCCACAGTAAACACACTGTGAAACTGTGTAATTACACATTTTCTGCAAACAAACACGTCCTTGACACATTTGTAGTCGGCGGACTGAATGTTTGGGTTTCAGGGAGAATTTCATTTGGTTGGCACATCCCAGAAACCAGAGCGGGTAAGTTTTAGGGACCAGTGTTTGCGCGGAAACCGCCTTCTAATGGGGAGGCAGGAGTTTTGGTCCCTTAAAGATCAGATCTGACAGCGTAGAGTGTAGTAGGACGTTGACGCACAATGCAGCGGGAGGAAACTACATGTTCGTTTGCTTCTGCTTTGAGACCGTTTTGATATATTTTCAGCGTGAAAGTACCCAACAACAGGAAATCAAAAGGTTTGGCTCAACTTTTCTTTCTCAATATGTTGTTTCTGAGCGTCTATCACAAATGACGGAGTCCTTCATTCACACACTGGAGTAATACAATGAGGAGCAAGTGGTTCAAAGTCCTGAAAATGCCGGTGAACTTTAGGGAAGTACAGGGAGCTAGATCCAGGAGAGTGCTGGCTTGGCATTGGGTAAAGAGGCCCTTAAATCAGGTGAATATGCACAAAAAATACATTTCTATTCCAAATTAGATCCCGTACAGGAAGTCCAAAACGTTTTCTTTGGTAACATCGTTAGCCGAAGCCAACGCAGGGAAACGGAACCGATTCTCTGAGAATCTCATGTCGCTCCGCTGCTCGGCCCCACCGAGCCGGAGTGAGATTTTAAAGAGTAAGACGGCCGCTTGGCCCGGACTCGTGTTTCATTTGAGCAGAAATGGTATTTCCCCCTTCGTGGTGGTCAGGGAGCTTCTGCCAAAGAGCGTGAGGCCTGCGTTGTGCAAAGTGTGACCTTCATGATGAGGAGAATCCTATCTGAAGAGCACAAAGGAAAAGATGGACACCAGCCGGTGTTATTTCAGCTGCATTACTGTCGCACTGTAAATACAGTTAAGTTCCCTTTTGTTAGATAACTGTGAATTTGATCCGTGCAGCTTTTGACTTTTGGTCTGAGGAAAAACCACCAACTTGACTCGGACACATCATCAGTGAATGTGTTTCATTCAGGCGGCCGTATAGTTACAGTCTGTTTCCCGACTCTCCTTTGTTCCTACAGGACGCTCTGACACAACTCCTTTCCATCCTGAGGCCTTTCTTTGTTGCGTGTGTGCAGTAAATGTTCTACAAAATGCCCAAATTAGGCTGAGTTCACAAGGTGGTTCCTGTCACACGTCCTTCTCCCGGCGGGACTCCATGCTGTCGTCTTTCCACCCCCCCCCCCCCCCCCCCCCCCCCACGGTAGCGGGCGCCCACTCGGGTTTCTGTCTGTTAAAATCCCCCTGAATGGTCACTGCCCAAAACGTGTCAGCACACACCGGAGATATTACCCCACTTTCAACAGGAGTATTGGGAAAGAAGGGAAGGGGGGGTGGGGGAGGGGACATCTGCCCGGCACATTTCTATTGTTTCTTTTTCCCCAAACCCTGTCTTTCATCCGTCCTCTCGTCCTCTCCTCTGTTCTTCTGAGGAACATCAAGAGTTGGTTCATGGAAATGTCAGAGAGAGAGAGAGAGAGCGAGAGAGAGCGAGGATCCCGGCATTGAGGAACAGTCGTACGATTGGTCGGGACCATCGTGGCTGGAGGCGGACATCTTGACATCTTGGCCACGTTGTGCTGCAGTTTTTTGTGATTGCGCCGACGTCCGCCTGCAACATTTCGCTCTTGTTGTCCAAATCAGTTCTCCAGTGAGGCCTCTGACAGCTGCTCAGTTAGGACCATGGATATTTAACCTGGATATTGATATTGTAAAGAAATCCCTTCACTCCTCCATATGATGGGATGTCTCTTTACGCTTGACATTTGAGTTGGACTCTTTATCAAAGACTAGAGACTTGATTTAGACTTTAAACATTTGGACTCTATCTCAAAGACTGTTTTGCTGTTTGAGTTGCAGCTTAAAGCCTCAAAACTGGACTTCAAGTGGAATACAACAACCTCTTTAGTGTGTCAGCAGATGTGGTTTAAATTAAAATTCTTCAGTGGTATAATAAACTATAATGAAATCACATTTGAACAACAGATAATGTGATTTAGTATAACACTAAACTTTGAGGGGACAAATGTATGTTGTAAAAGTAAAGATGTTCATCAGATAACTAGGGAAAATAATTGTTGGGGGTTGTTGTTCTACCAAAACATCTGGATATGCTGATCTCTCAGCTGGTATCCAACCTGTGTCTCGTTTCCCACCCGATAGGCTCGTGGTCAGTGGCGGAGAGGCAAAGCTCCTCCCACCAGCAGCTAACTGGGATCATCTCAGCTGGAATCTGAATGTAGTTTGTGGCCCTTATTGGGGGGTTGTTTCTACTCCACAATCCAGCTGTTTAGCTTCCCCTCTGATGGCCCTTCAGAATAAAAGCATCCAGTGGAGCGCTGAGGAAGGGAAGTGTCCAAAACAAAGGGTTTATAGAGGCCAATTTGGGAATGCTGTGGGAGTGAAGGGCGGTTTGCCATCTAGTCCTTGTTTGGCCTCTTTCTTTCATTCTCACACCTGCACAGATTGAGCCTCAACAGCTTATAAAAACGGACCTCAGCAACCCCTCAACACCCTCCTACCAAAACCAAACCTTTAGGTCCAATCAGGACCTGAGATACAGTCATCTCCTGTCAAACCTCACGCGTCCACCACATGCTCACACTTCGAAGATGGTGTTCAAAACAATGTTGTCCCGCCCGCGCACAGACTCGACCTCTCAGGGGACGAATTTAGAACATTTGGCTGAGCATTAGACAGAATTCCTGTTGTCTTGTTACATTGATGATACATCTTACTGGTTTACTGGTGTCAGTCGAACACACACACAATTATTTTGATGATTTACTTTTAAGTCTTGTCGGTATTGAAATATATGACAGCACATAAACGCCCGTTTTATCTCCAGAAGAATGGGCTGTGGTGGATCGTCTTTGTTCTTATGCGGTTAAGCGTAAGACGTTGTCCTCATGAGGTCTGCGGAGTGCGTCTCCCAGTCATCATCTGCTCTCCGGGGACCGATGGGACACATTCTTTTCGATTTAACTACCCAGAGTACATCCGCAGGGGAACCGCTGCTCCCATAATGCCGTGTGAGATGTGAACCGGAGGTACTGGGAGGACTCCCTGGCATTCATTTCGGATATCTGAATCCTTGTTTTTGGACGTCCTGAGTCTTTCTTCTGGCAAATTAAACATCTCATTTTTAACAAACGCCAATTGGAACTAAATAGAAAACAACTCAGAGACCGGCCTGTAAGACCTTTTAGTAATGTCTTGTTTCCCAGACTTAATCTACGTACCAGGTGACAGGGAGGCGGAGCCGCCAAAGGGGGAGAAAGATGGAGGCTGTTTGACTGGGATGAGGGACAATTAGTGAACTTGAACTCCGGGGGTCACCGAGGGAGAGTTTGCAACCGCTGAGAAAGGTCACAACCCCGTCGTTGACTTAACCAGGACACCAGGACAAGACACACACAGACACACACAGGATGAACTCACACACATGCACAGCACGCAGGTCAAAGTTCACAGGTTAACTAAGGGAACTAATGGCAACTGGAGGGAGGGAGGGGACAGAGGAGAGAGAGAGTAGTTTTCTAACCTGCATCTGGCCTCCAGATGGTTTGTGAGTCATCTCTGGGTTAGACGCACACACACACACACACATACATGGTGGAGAAGTTTTGGCTTCCCCCTCTGAGACTAGATCATTCCCAGGTTGGGTCGATCTGGGGGTAAACTCGACACCTGACTCTCTCTCACATACACACACACACACACACACACAGATTCCCCCTGCAAACAAACAGGACTCTATTGTAGCACATAAACACACTCGAGACACATGCTTCTTTTGCGCACACACACACACACACATGGAGAGGCACCTGAGTGGATCCCCTGCCAGCGGAGAGTTCACATGGAGGGTGCTGTGTAAGAACGATAGAGTGGAGAAGAGAAAGGGAGAGTGATTTATGTGCAGTTATGAAGAGATGGGATATATTTATGGGATTAATGTGGAGGCGAAAGAATAGAATAAGAGGAACAAAACCCACTGGACAGTTTGGAGTCACCACTGTTCTCCTGGGGAGTCTGTGTCGTCTGAACGAGCAAAGACAAAAGGTCACAGTGAGGCTGATCAGTCGTACGCTTCATGTCTGGGTCTGAAGAGTGAAGCCAGGGCTAAAGGGTCTTAAAGCTGCATTCTCTCAAGTGACCACCAGGGGCAACTCCTCTCTTACCATAGAAGTCTATGAGAAAATGACTCTACTTTTCTCTTGATTTATTCCCTGGGTAAGCATTGTAAATATGAGGTTATGGTCTCAATCTCTAGTTCCAAGTCTTCAAGGCAGCATGATGTTCACATTAGGGTACGATAGACAATGAAGCACTTTGTGATTGACAGCTCTCTAATACCATTTCTCTATGCTAAGTACACTTCTACTAGCTAACTAGCCTGTTTTTTCTTAACTTAGATTTGAATGGCTAAGTTTAGCTAATGTGAATTTACAGATACTTTTTGATAACTCTGCTAGCGATAGCATTAGCTGCTAACAGGATCTGGCCCTCCCGGGCCTCGTTGGACTCAACCTTGTCCAAATATGGTAACTTCTGGCTCAAACAAGACTAAACCCCAATGTCAAACTAGATGCGTCAAAGACCAACCGATGTCCCCTCCTTATATACAGTCTGTGGGCAGAACATACAAAACACAAAATTACCAGACCGTGAACACAGACGCGAGTCAAAACACAAAGTTACCGTCAAAGAGCCTCAAAGTGATCTGATCCACATCCGAAAAAACACACAAATGTTGCCCTAAAATAAACCTCCAGCCAGGACCAACCTCACACTAACAAAGTTTGGCTCAAACACATCAGCGACCTGGTAGACTAAATAGAAAGATGTTTACTGTGTAAGAAAAGTAAATATTGCGCCCACTTGTATCAGTCCGAGAAATCTGCATCCAACAAAGCTGATTGAATCAGGGAGGGACACAAAGAAGTGGTGAGGTCCCGACAGGCGTTTGGTTTCCTCGGTGGATCTGCAGACATGATGACTGTGTAACTTCTGGTAAATCCGCCCGGGTGCCAAACTCAAAGATGCTTGCGGTGCCTTGACAACCTGAAAAAGACCTCGTGGCAAATCCAATCAGCTCGTCGCTGCAGCGAGGCATCGTTTGATCCGCGGAATGTGACCCTTTATTTATTTTGTCAAAGCCATTGTTCAACATGGGAAACGCACGTTGTCCGCTTTCATGCCAAGAGCTAATGAGAAGATTGATGCCACTCTCGAGTCTGTACGAAGCGAGGGCCACAAGACCATTAGCGTAGCTTAGCATTCAGAGGGGAAAATGAAGAAAACGACTGTAACAGAATAGGCCGAGCAGCCCTCTAAAAGCTCACTGGTTTTAATGTTGGACCTCGTTGGCTGACTCTGGGAAGTTGTGGTTTCCCACTGGCTCCAGTATTCATTCAAATGGTGAAAAGGTGAATTTATTTTGGTACTTTGGGGCAGAGAAGTGTCTGATTGTTGTTGTAGTTTTGTAGTTTGAAATGAAATTTGTTTTCCAGAGATTATTGCGAGATAAAATTCCCCAGAATTCTTCATTTCTGCTTTACAAAACGAGACAATCTCTCCTGTGACGTTTGACATTCAGCGCCGCCGGCGTTCAAGAGAGTTTCGTTGCCTCAATGCGCCAAACTGAGAGAAGAAATAACGGCAAAATATTTCAGGAGCAGGACCGCACAAACGCTCCGGACTGTTTTTCGTAAGCGGTTCGCGCTGACGTTTAATCTGCATCCTCGCGTTGTCTCGCCGCGGCCTCCGGTCGTCCCGGGGATGTCGAGGCCCCGAAGGTCTCGCAGGGTGAACCCGCCGGTTCATCTGGCAGGTGATTCTGCAGCCAGAGCGATAAAAGATCAGACATCCTATCTGACACGACACCACACACACACATAGATAAGAGGGCTGATTGGAAGGCGAATGAGGTCACAACCTGTGAAGTATCTCTGAAGCTGTTGTGAAGACCTGGATGTTTTGGCGGCGCCTTCGGTTGTTTTTCTCTTCTCGTGTATATGTTCAGACACATGTACAAAACGTCCTTTCCGAGAATGTTTGGTGCAGATTACAAACTGTATTTCGACATCAAACATTTTTCCCCTGCCAGCACATTTTGTGTGTGTGTGTGTGTGTGTGTGTGTTTGTTGCATTTTGGATCCGTGCAACAGAGAAGAGAACTTTTATAAAATAAAACACAAGTATACCGCCGATCAAAGCAGGAGTTGATCTGTGTGTGTGTGTGTGTGTCCCTCGGCCTCTATAAGTCCTCCGTCCCCCCGTTTCATACGCTTGTCTCCGACGGTGCGTCAGCGTTCATGTGACGGTCGGGAGTCGGGAATAAAACAACTCGTTAAAAAAATATTCCACTGGAGCAGAGTGAAAGAAAACATGCTGTTGATTTATATACACACACACACAACCGCATGCAGGCGGTACAATGTGGGCTTTGAGATTTAGCGTCATCATGGGGAACCAAGACGGAGAACTTTTTCAGATTTGGAGAGAAAAGCTCAATCACAAATCTTCACTGCGTCTTCTTTCTCCTTGATCGCTTCTTTTTGTTCCAGTAAATCAGCCTCTTTTTCTTGTCCCAACTCGCCTTAAATCTCTCATATTGTCACTTTCTCCCTCCACTGGCTCCCTGCGCGTTCCTCCCGGTTTCGTTCTGGGCAAAAACATTCGTACCCGCTTGGTTTTGTATCACCGGGGGCCTCCGCGGGCGGTGCCAACGCGTTGGAAATGCACATTTTCAAAGCGTCTTTTCTTTGAGGCTGCATTACTCTTTCCCACCACCGGGTCACGTGACGCTATCCGACGTGAGGATGCTGCACACACCCTCTATTTGACGCCTGTATTCGTGCTGCATGTCTGCTTTTGGAGCCAAGAAAAGGCCCCAAAAACCTGATCTTCCTTGCTGGTGTAATGAGGTTTTTAAACTGACCAACGCGGCGGTCTGTTTATTGACCGTTCGTTACTTCCCATGTGTGAGATAGAGCCCCCCCCCCCCCCCCCGTCCCTCTCCCCCCCGTCCCTCTCCCCCCCGTCCCTCTCCCCCCCGTCCCTCGTTGCGTGTGAAGAGGCTCATTTCTTGACGCCTGACTGTTTTTGATGAACCTCATTAAAGAGTGAGAGCACATTCCGCTATCGCTTTATAGAGCACACACAAACACGCACAGGAACACACACACACACACACATAAACCCTGACCCACTCGTTCCTGCTGGTGTTTATAGTGTAATTCCTTTTTTTTGTTTTTTGTATTCACCTATTTGGTGCTCATGCCCACGTGCTTGTTAAAAACTGTTCTGTTGACAAAATAACATAATAACCAATCACGCACACACACACGCATTTACACACAAACACACACACAGCTCTCGTGTCAAGGAAACACAGGTGGGCCGGATTTGCCGGAGATGCCTCTGAAAACCATGAATGATGCTTTTTTTTTGTTTGTTGTTTTTTGCCGCTTGAGGAACAACAACCGTTGAAGTGAGCGAGCGGCCGCGGCTCGGCTCTTTTTAATTTCAGCTGGACGCCACGTTGGCCGTGATTCTGAAGCAGGCAGCCGATTGGCTGAGCCTCCGTCTTTAAACACAGGGGCACTACATCAGTTACGGCGGCGCGGGGTTGACGTTTATACGGGATTCACTTTTACGACATCGTTGGAACTAATTCAATCACTCTGAAAATGTAGCCCCCCAAAAAATATCTGGAAATTGTTAGTAAGACCCTACACTAAAAGAAAACAGTAAAAGACAGTAAAATGCTATTTGGTGACATTCTGTGCAAATTCACTAAAATATCCAAAGAAATTTAGTAAAATATCCCAAATAAAGTACAAAGCATCTTAAATAAAGTCATTGCAATATGCATCAACATGTATTAGGTATCAGTTAATTATCCAAACGTATGAACACATGATATACTATATGTGCTCAAGATGAAACCCATTAAACATTAAAGGCCTTTTTCCTCCACACATGTAAATGTTGCTCATTACAATCCCTTCTAATTGCCTGAGAATGTCAATAGAAATAAAGTTTTATGAATGTTGCATCTATTTGTAGTCTTTGAGTCCCCAGCAGGAAGTTATTGTTAGCTGTAAATCCCCATTGTAAAAAACGTCAAGGCTTCCTCTCGGAGATAAAACGGGCTGATTTAACGTCCCTGAAGTCATGTTTGATGAGATCAGAGTGTGTCCAAACCTCACTACAACGTCAGTAGCAGTAAAAACTTTCACGGCGTGCTATTTTAAAAGTTAGAAAGCTATAAATTGTTGTACTTGTTTAGGTAAAGACGCAATGTTTCTGTCCTTGACGAATGCCCACCCCAGATGTGGTGGTGATGATAAAACGCTTACAGAGGTGGTTCGGGAGGGGAAGCCTGTCGGAATGTGTGGATTATTGAAATAAAGGCCCTGTACGAGGACAACGTTATTTTCTCTTGCGTCGGACTTTTCATCATTATTTATGAATATGAAATGGACCTTCAGGGAGGACGGCGTGCTGGATCGCACACGGCGGCCCGCGTATTTCATTGCATGGCCGCTTTGTGTCGAAGTATTTACGAGACGTCATAATCCTGCCGTAAGATCTGGCAGCGAGGCCTCGACGAGCGACGCCCGAACCGACTCCACGCGTCCTCCAACCCGTCCTCCAACCCGTCCTCCAACCCGACCTCCAACCCGTCCTCCAACCCGACCTCCAACCCGTCCTCCAACCTGTCCTCCAACCTGTCCTCCAACCCGACCTCCAACCCGACCTCCAACCCGTCCTCGTACCCGACCTCCAACCCGTCCTCGTACCCGACCTCCAACCCGTCCTCGTACCCGACCTCCAACCCGACCTCCAACCCGACCTCCAACCCGTCCTCCAACCCGACCTCCAACCCGTCCTCGTACCCGACCTCCAACCCGTCCTCGTACCCGACCTCCAACTCGTCCTCGTACCCGACCTCCAACCCGTCCTCGTAATCTTCCTCCAACCCGTCCTCCAACCCGTCCTCCAACCCGACCCCCAACCCGACCTCCGACCCGACCTCCAACCCGTCCTCGTACCCGTCCTCCAAACCGTCCTCCAACCCGACCTCCAACCCGTCCTCGTACCCGACCTCCAACTCGTCCTCGTACCCGACCTCCAACCCGTCCTCGTAACCTTCCTCCAACCCGTCCTCCAACCCGTCCTCCAACCCGACCCCCAACCCGACCTCCGACCCGACCTCCAACCCGTCCTCGTACCCGTCCTCCAAACCGTCCTCCAACCCGACCCCCAACCTGTCCTCCAACCTGTCCTCCAACCCGTCCTCCGACCCGTCCTCCGACCCGTCCTCCGACCCGACCTCCAACCCGCCCTCCAACCCGACCTCCAACCCGCCCTCCAACCCGACCTCCAACCCGACCCCCAACCCGTCCTCCAACCCGTCCTCCAACCTGTCCTCCAAACACCTCTTTTTCACCGCTCGAGGGAAATTCGTCCCGCTTCAAATACATTCTCAGTGCTGCGCATTCCAGAAGCAAAAGACCCGCCGGGCCGAGAGGATTTTGGGGGGCTTAAACGGGCACCTCGTGCTTTCCAGCAGCGGAACAAGGAGGCGAGGACAGTCGGGGGGGAAGGTGGCGGTGAACGCGTCTGCGAATCGTCTGCGGTCGGACCGTCCGCCGCTGAACTCCGGCAGAGGAGACAGTAACACTAACCACGGCGCCGGTCGAGGGCGAGCGGGACGTTTCCTCACGCCGTGGGAGGCCGAAGGTGAAGTCCTCTCCTTTGTGCGAGCCGCTGCACGTGTTCTCAGGGACTGACGGGCGACTCTCTCCTCACAGATGTCCGTGGTTTCGCTGTGTTTTAGCTGGAAGCGTTATCATGTCAAGGCTTTATTCTGCGATGGCAGCCGCGTTGTCTGCATGAAACCACAAATGAGGATTCGCCACGTTATGCGGAGCTGAAAGGAGTTGGCCTCCAAAAAGAAGAGTGTGTTTCATCATAACACAAAAATACATATTTAAAGAACTGCCTTTGTGTGGAAACTGTTGTTGGGTCTCACTTCTGGTTATACTTTGTTACATTTTCTGTCTAAATACAGCAGTTAAACATTAGGAAATAGTGACCTAGAAATAAAATAAAATAAAATGTACATTCTTCTACTCACATCCCACCCACTTACCCAACCGCGCACATACCCAACTGCACTCATACCCACCCATCTAGCCGCCCGGTTACCCACTCATTCCCCCAACGCGAGTGGGTGGGTCACTCCCTCACCCCCCTGCGACCCACTCACCTGACCTTCTCATCTCATGGTGCCATTTAGTGGAAGCTGATCCTAAATAAGAATCCCACCTTTGGACTCGTGTGCTGACGTTACACAGGCTTCTGACATCGACCACAACCCCCCTAATTGGCGCTTGTGGCAGAACCACTGCTGAATTTGCTCCCCTTAAATCTATAAGACAGATACAAATCTATGCGACATATTTATTGACCCAAAAGTATCAGCGTTACACGATCTGAGGTCCTGAAACTCCTGGTGCCTTCAAATGACAGACTTTAGAGGGGCCCTGGTCCACGTTGAAGTGCACGGGATGATGTACGAGGTGCACGCGGATGATTTTGGTGTCTGCGTTCTCATAACCTGAACGCGTAAAATGACTGATGTGTTTCCCCCGAAACCTCAGTGTGCGCCTTTTGAAGTGAAAAACGCCACCATTACAGTGTTTTATATCGTGAAAGAGAGTGTTGTCAAGAGGTCGAGGTCAGGATTAGGTGACATAAAAAGCGCACACACACACACACACACACACACACAGGTCAGGGTGAGGTAATGATTACGCCGTTTACACACTCACACACTTAAATCGAAGGTCATGTTGAGGTGAAAGTTATAGAAGATTTAGTTCTCAGGGAGAGACTCATAAGTACAGACCTGGAACACACAGCAGGGGGAACAGGAGTACACACACACAGACACACACACACAGGCCAACAAAATAGTGCGTGCAGCCTTTAGTTGTGTAAAGTAGAGCACAAACACACACGTGTGCATGTGCAAACAGCAATTAAGGAGGAACATTTAGGAATATCGTTACCGGTGTGATTTATACATCAAGAGGAGGACTGCACATTTTACGGCCATTGACTTCTATTCAACAACCCGACTTCAAACCACTTCCAAACTCCGACGGAGAAGCCGAACACAAGATTTTGATTTAAAAAAAGCGAAATGTCCGTCCAGAGTTATGAGAACATAACATTTGTTGTGCAGAGACTGAACAGGCCTCCGAGTCCCATTAAGAGTTGTGTTTTATAAAGGAATATTTCTGAAGGTAAGTGAATCGTTTGTCAGGTCATAACGAAGTATGCCTGCGTTTAATCGATATTGTGTATTTGAAGGCGAATATTTAGCACTTTCCATTCATTGGTCTCCCGTGGACGTAAAGTCCTAAAAAATGTCAGTGTAGCAACAACCTGACAAAAAAAGTACGGTGCTCACAATAGCTCTGCTCTGTTGTTACCGCTTCTGAGCCAGTGTTTAGTTTGAAGATAATTGCTGGGAAAGAGAGAGTGTGTGTGCGCGTGTGTGTGTGTGTGTGTGTGTGTGTGTGGCGGGGTGGACCAGAGGGCAGCGCCGAAGGCCGAGCGAGGCAGTGGGGTCTCTCAGGATCTGGAGAGTCGTAAATGTAAAATACTGTGTGCTGCAGAACGAGTGTGTGTGTGTGCGTGTGTGTGTGTGTGTGTGTGTGTGAGGTTATCCAAACAAACCACTAGAATGTCAAGTTGCGTGCCGACGATTCCTCCGTGTTTTATTGGGACTTCAATGAGCTGCTCCGGGGTCAGCGCACACTGTGTGTGTGTGGGGGGGGGGCTAGAAGAGAGAGATAACCCGTCGAGGTGAGACCGGCCCCCTGGATGTCTGTATCGGTGGTTTGCAGAGAGTTTGTGTTTCTCTACCTGTGTGCGTGCGATGTGAAAATAAGCGCTAAATTACGAGGTGAGAGCACAGAAGAGCGAGGCGAAGGTCAACCAGAGAACACGAGCTGCCCTGTGTGTGTGTGTGTGTGTGTGTGTGTGTGTGTGTGTGTGTGTGTGCGCGCTTCAGCATTGGACGAATCCATAAGGCCTCTCAGCTGTGAATGTTATAACCTCAGAATGTGAGAATGTGGATTCGGAGAGAAACCCGACGGATGTCTAACGAGCGTCTGACCCTCCAACGACGTTTCTGTTTACAAGGAAGGAGAAAAACGGGACGATGAGATCAAAGGCGTTTTTGGGAATTCTCTCAATATGAATGAACACGAGCATTTAAGTAGATATTCCAAGTGGAGCTACTTCTGCCGTCTGCTGTGGACGTGTGGGAGAAAAGACACAAGTGTTGAGGTTCAGTGGGACGTTATGGGCGAGTTCAAACGGGAGAGGGGGCCACACTGGGCGAGCTGAGGTGTGTTCAGGGGTCGAGGGGGGCGGGGCTAACCGCGTTTAAAGGTAAGCTCGGGGTTACAGCTGGCGGGGCAGGAGGGGGAGGGGGGGAGAGTTTGGTGGGTCGGAGGGAGGGGAAGAGGTGAGTTCAGGGGGAGAAGGTGAGGTTAGGTTTACGGGACAGGACCGAACAGGACCGAGGGGGGGTTAGGTGGGCGGGTAAGAATTTATTTGGGGGAGTTTGAGGTTTCAGGTCAAAAGGTGGGCGGTGGAGAATAAGGTTGAGCATAGCATGCGGCCTGAAAGCAGCTAATGGAATCCCCGCCCCCAGCGGTTTGTGATGTCTGATGGAACTAACCAATCCCCTGCCACTTATTCGGGGCTACCCGGGGCATTCCCAGCTCCTATGAGGGTCCTCCAGGCGTGTTATCATGGCATTGCCCCCTGGGACCCCCCCACACACACACACAGGCATCCACGCAGCATCACGCCGTCTGAAATGTTGTTTTTTTTTCCTGCCACAGTCTCACCGCCGTCCTCCGTTTGCTCCGGGCCACCTCGCAGCCGTCGGGTCTTCCTCTCTGTTTATCCGTCGCTCCGTTTTTTTCTTCCCTCGCTCGCCTCCGTTCCCCCCGACATCCATTCCGGGGGGTCAAGTAGACTGTTGACATTTCTGTGGCCGTCGCCGTATTATGTTGGGACTTTCAGATTTATACCGCCGCGGTTCACCGGCGTTACACTGACTGGCCTTTTGTCTGCACGCGTGTGTGTGTGTGTGTGTGTGTTTTATGGACTTGACCACACCGAGGGCGAGTGATGTTTGGAAGCAAACCGAGGAATTCCGGCCTCTGAAATTTCCATAATCCAGACTTTAGCTTTCTTTCTTTTTTTTTTTGCGTACTTTGACCGCAGGAGTTGTTCGCTTTGGATGTGCCCTCACACACGCACGCACACACACACACACACACATCACGCCAGCGTGGGCATTCACAAAGAAAGGCTTCGAGGCCCGTTTACTCTCAGACACACAGTGTGGAACATCGCGCTCCGACGCTTCTGTTGACATTACGGTGGTGCTGGAACCGTTTAAGCACCGCGGCACACTGTTCTACTCTCTCACTGCGCGTTATGAATTGGCAGCGAGGTGGCGCATAAACGAGAATTGGCGAACCGTCTTTGAAAACAGCAACTTCTGCTTCTGTCTATTTTTTTTTTTTTTCACACCGGCCGCACATCTATTCTTTTTATCTCTGGGCTGCCGTAGAATCAACACGATGGACAAAGCGAAGCTCATTCCAAGTGACGATACTTTTCAGGATTCGCCCAAACGACCAATAGTGACGTTTCCCCTCGAATGGCCCAACATCTCACATCTTCTCGTTTCTGTCTCTTCTTATCCAACAATCTTCCATCCGTGAATGATTACACAGCCTGAGGTGAGTCGACCTGTCCGCCGTGTCCTCTGCATCACCTCGACCCGTCTGTATGTCTCTTATTATTTAGTCTTCATCTCTAGCTTCGTCCGTCCTCGGACGGCGCGTTGATGAACGGAGTCCGCGGACCTCGATGGTCCTCGCGGCTCGCTGTGTAACGCTGGCAGAATGCGCGCCTCCGTTTCCTCTCCTCGCTCTCAGTTCTTAAAACCACCTCTCCGCTGGATGATGCCCACTTACTGTGATTTATGGCCCAACGTTTTAGAAGCCATGTGTTTGGGATTAGCATGTGACTCCCTCACTTTGTCGTGACATAAAGAAACGCTGTAGTGGCTGCAGGACACAGTGTAATGATCTTGATTTGATGTATAATTACTGTCATTTTAAATGTATCTCTGGGCTTCTCTGCTGTGGGTTTCTCTGTATTTTACTTCCCAGACGCCGATGATCAATCAAACACCGTGGGGGCCGAGACGGCTTGTTCTTCTGGAAAGACGTTGGGATGAGGCTCACGATACCCCGTGATGCCACCAGACGATTCAGAGACGAGTCGGCTGTTTAGGGGTATCCAGTATATTTCCAGCTCGTCCCGTTCTGGCCACTTGAAGTCACGACAGTTATCTGGTTTCCTTTGTAAAGCACATTTCAGCAGGTCAAACACGAAAGAGAAGACGCAAAACACGGCAAATGCTCAGGGTACCCTGTGTGTGTGTGTGTGTGTGTGAGCGTGGACTTCCGTGAGGACATCCGTCCTCCCTTCAAAGGCCACTTTGAGGTTTCTGCCACGGGGACGCGTAGCGTCAATGAGTGTCCTCACAGAGATAGAAGTACAAGGTTGTGTGTGAGCGTTCCAGCGCGGCGAGCCATGTCTTTAGTGCAGACAGATGCTGAATCCATTGACGGATAATTAAAGCAGTAAGTGGCTCTTTGTTGGCCATATCCACCAATGTTCTGCTTCCCGCCCATTAATATCGTCCAAAAGGCCGTGGGGGAGCAGGATAATTGCTCATCAAAGAATACAAGCTATGAAAAACAGTTTGTCCCCTTGGAACCTCTCAGGAGCGTTTTGAAACTTGTGTTTGCTTTTCATTAGTGCGCGCGCGTTTTTTGGTGTTAAACTCTGTTTATTTCCCCACAATTCCCGCCCTCCTCGTCTCTGGCGCGAAGCTGATTGCCCCGCCGCAGAACACACGCACACGCGCACACATGCAGACACGCGGCCGAGCCGTGATGTGGGTTCAACTCTCGTTTGGCCTTCGGCGAGGTTCCAGGATGCGTTCAACTCCCCGAGCCGGGCCGCCCCGCCGCTTAGGAGTCGAACTCAAAACGCGGGGGCCCGCGAGGAATCAGAAAGCGAGGGAGCCAAGACTGAGAGCTGGACGAAAGACGCGAGGAGAGAAGCCGAAGAGAGACGTTTTGGCCGGTGAAGAGGTGGAGCGGCGAAGACGCGAGACAGAGATCTGGAAAGGGAAATAAAACGGAGGTTTGGGTTGGAAGAACGGTCGCTAGAAACGCAGCGCGCGGACAAACGTGTGCGGACGCCGGCTCAGCTCACTCGGCGCCGCGCCGGCCCAGCTGTCCACATACCTCCGTCGTCTGTGCCGCATGGCAGAGAGTCCTCGATTCCCGCCTCGGCGAGTCCTGGCTCCGGTCGGGCCGCGGGGCTCTGCCAGGACGGGTCGGACCAAACAAAACACTTTTGGTGGAGATAGAAAAATAAAAAAAGAAAGAGCTTCCTGTCGGGCTCCGTCGGGTCTGCGGCGGTGCGGAGGGCCGATGCCCTCCGGCGTTGACTCGAGCGCGGCCGTCGGGGGGCCAACTGGACGGTGGTCCGGCAGGAAGAGGAAGAGGGGGGGGGGGGGGGGGAGTCTTCATTGACTGTTTAGGGACCAGTAAACCAGCCTGCCTCCTGCAAACCCGCCAGTGCCCCCATTTAAACTGCAGACAAACACACACACACACATGTGCACCCACGCAACGCTGCACGCACATGACACCGCACACACAGAAAAATGCACGCGTGCTGTTTGTCAGAAACCTTTTTGTGTTTGTGACCCGCCGCTCTGAGACCTTACAGCCGTATTCAAACACACACACACACACACACACACACACACACACACATTACGGCCGAGCTCAGCGTGTTTGCAGGGTGCTGATCGGGGGGCGGCGGCGGCGGGTAAACACAAATAATGAGGGGGCGCCGCGCGTGTTTCTCCGCACGTCTCCAGTGATTCCAGATGAGCGGCGTGTTTGCTGGCGGTGCACGAGGAGGAGCAGAGTGAAAGATCAATGCGCCGAAAGCACCGTTCGCTGACCTCACGTCCCAGCCAGGTGCGTCGCCGCAGTGAAAGGAGGAGGAGCAGGAGGAGATCATCTCAGATTGACCCGTGAGAACGGAACTGACGTTAACGCACCAAAGGTCAAAGGTCAAAGGACTTGGCGCAAAGGAGCATTTTCCCGCCTCGCTCTGGTTCTGGCAGGAGGACGTTCTCAACTCAAAGATGTTGACTCCTGCAAGTTGGCCCGCGTGTGTGTGTCTCTGCTTCATGTTCAGCTCCTCTCTCTGTGTGTGTGTGTGTGTGTGTGTGTGTGTGTGTGTGTCCCCTCGGTGACCCAGTACTTGGCCTTGTCCCTCTCCAATGTCTTGACTTGCCAAACTCTCTTCAGATGCCACACAGACGCGTGTGTGTGTGTGTGTGTCCGTGTGCGTGTGGAGCCGGAGGCGGCTGACGTTGAACAGACGTGTGTGAGGGCGGGTTAATTGAACTGGAGTCCGTCCCGTTTCTGGATCCAAGGCACTTTAATTCCATTACATTCATTTAGTTGATCTCGCCACATGCTAACGACCGGCCCGTCCAAGCCCCGCCCCTTAAATGATTCTATCAGGTGCCCCCCCCCTCTGCCGTAACCCCCCCTTCTTTCACTCTTTTTATTTTTTATTTGTTGATTTTATGGGCACATTTGGATCAACGTTGAGATCAGTTGTTCTAATATAAATATAATAATAATATAATGTTCTCTTCTCTGCACCCCCCCCCTCGCCCCCCCCCCCCCCCTCCGCCCTCACAAACTGCATGCACGAGTTATTCTGAAAACGTGGAGGGAAAGATGAGACGGGATACAGTGGCTGAATACGGAGGGAGCTTGTGTGTGTGTGTGTGTGTGTGTGTGTGTGTGTGTGTGTGTGTCTACGCTCTGTTCTTTGTGGTCAGACGGAAGGTTCTGGAAAAGTGGATCATATACAGTATTTGACGGCTCATTATCTCCTTATGTAACAACTCGCGGACTGTTGGGAAAGACGTGCGTGTGTGTGTGCGCGTGTGTGTGTGTGTGTGTGTTAGTTGTGTTTCTTTTAATGAACCTTTCTATTTATTTTATTAAACTTTCATGAATGCTCGTTTCAGTCAGAGGAGACGGAGCTCGAACAGAAGGGATGTCGAGCGGGTGTCTCATGCGTACGTAGCGCGTTGTTTTATCACGCCCGCGAACCGTTTCCATGTTGTTTAAGTGGGTCAGGGGAGGAGGGGGAGACCGAGGGGAGGAGGGGGAGACGAGAGAGACAGACAAGAAAAGAAAGTAATAAAAGTGAAACAGAGCGATTTCATGGCATGAAAGAAAAACCCTGCGTTGTGAGGTCTTGTCATCACCTTCTGAGAGGTTTGAACCGCACGCACACACACACACACACACGCACACACACACACACGCACACGCGCACACACACACACAGATGCAACCTCTGGAATACTGCTTACTGAAAGCTCGGTGGGAGTCAACCAGAGTGGCACAGAGAGAAGAAGAGAGAAGGAGGCTCAGGGAGACACGAGGACAATGTTTGACCGTGAAGTTGTCTCCAAAGTAACGATCGATGTCGATGTTGCTTCGGAGGAGAGAGAAAAACGGTCGTTCATTTGCATCTCTCACGTTTTGATGAATCGCGTTTAAGAGTTTTAATTCAAGTCCTTGAACAGAATTCCTTGAATGACAAAGTGCGGCGAGGCTGGAATGTGAATCTGGATGATTTCCCCCCCCCCAAAAAAACAAAATACAGCACAGAAAACCAAAATATAAACTATATTCATGTTCAGAGACAGAGAGGCTGAGACAAAGAGAGGAAAGAATGTCGGCAGTCGGGGTTATTTGAAGAATGCCGATGGTGTTGAGACGAAGAAGAGGAGGAAGAAGAGGAAGAAGAAACGGGACCAAATTGCTTCAGTTACGGGAATCCAACCAACAACCCCCCCTGGATACGAATGAGTGCTGACCAACTAATTTGAGAATCCTAACCACAGGAAAAGTATGCACGCGTGTGCGTGTGTGTGTGTGTGTGTGTGTGTGTGTGAGGACCGACCATGTTTGCATGACTGCAACTATTTGGCAAAGGCAGGAAGATACATTCTCCCCTCATCTTCTCTTTGGACGACGTGGCTCCTGTGTGTGTGTGTGTGTGTGTGTGTGTGTGTGTGTGTGTGTGTGTGTGCATGCACAGTTGGTGTTGGAGTTGGTGAGGGAAAACAAAATAAAACTTAAAACAAAAGAAAAATGTTCCTTGGACGTGATCCCTTCTAAAAATAAGTCAACCGATATTGAGGTATTATCCAAATTGTGTGTGTGTGTGTGTGTGTGTGTGTGTGTGTGTCTGTGTGTGTGTGTGCATGCATGTAGGAAGGTAGGGTAGCAAGCCAATTCAGACACCGCACTTACAGGAATCGAAGCCACCTAAAAAGACACACACACTTTCCCTCACACACACACGCACACACTCAGCCTGTATTTGCCCCGAGCTCAAATTAAACACGGCTGTCTAGTAATCCTGTTATCACAGGCTGCGGTCGCTCTATCTGTATCACTTACACTATGTGACAGAATGCGCGCACGCACACACACACACACAGACACACACAGACAGAAGAAGAGAGACGGAAAGCATTAAAACAAGAGAAACAAAGGCAGAGAGAGACGACAGTTTTGTTTCTTTCCTTAAAATCCACTTTTTGGTCGAGATGACTTTCTGGCGCGTTGCATCTCTTGGTTGAAACTGCATCTCATAAAAAATGAATAACTAATAGTGGAATTCTCAAACAATCCACCACAATACTACAAACGAAAGCGTAATAACTAGAATAGAAGTGTTCAAGCGGAACACCGTGGAACCATTTCCTTTTCACCGGGTCACTTATTTACCCCCCGACAGCAAGTAGATGTGGATCCTTCCAACAAACGGAGGCTGAGCTGCAGCTTCGCGTCCCGGTTTTGTGGCTTTGGGTTTTCGGTTGTTTATGGAGACCCCCCCCCACATCAGAATCACTTTTTCAGTAACTAGTCAAAAACATTTTTGCGAAATCATTTATCCGAGGAAAGTGTGTAACATCGTCTCATCGGAGGACTTTAGTCATCCGACCAAAGTTCACCAGCAGAACAGCAGCCAGGACGAGATCCCAAAACCACCGGTATGAATGTCCTCCTGTGTGTGTGTGTGTGTGTGTGCAGCTGCCACTTTCCACTGTGCAACATATAGTTGCTGTGATGCATTCAAGGTCCCGTAGGAATGTGTGTCTCCGATGTGTTTGTCAGTGTGGGACATTTGTTTAAGAGTTCAGATGGTCAGGGTGACATGATGATTACAGACCGAGAAAACACGCCCACTCGTTCCCTCGCACCCCTATTCCCTCGTCCTCGGTAAGACAGCGCTTTCTTCTTCGCGTCTTCTATTTCTTGCTGACGCGCACACGCGGTGCAGAGTGACACGTCCCTGCGGCCTACGGGCAGCCGGCCGGCCGGCGGCCTGCAGCGTCCTCGGCCCACGTGGAACATAAACCGCGTGTTTTCCTTGAGCTCGGCGATACGCTCGCTGGCCAAAAGTCACCTCCGTGAATCCGAGACAGCCGGCCAAGTGTGTGTGCGTGCGTGTGCGTGTGTGTGTGTGTGTGTAGAAAGTGTGCGCACGCTTGTTTGACCGTGATCGAGGGCCGTCTGTCCTCCGGTGCGTGTCTGTGTATCGTGTGTTGGAGCAACGGTAGCCGGCCAGAGGTCCCGACGAGTTCACGAACAAGGATCGTGTTGTTGATCACCCGTCCTCCGTCGCTGTGTGTGCGTCTTTGTGTGTGTGTGTGTGTGTGTGTGTGTGTGTGTGTGAGAGAGACGGAGAAAGACAAGAAAGTGGACGGAGGGAAGACGGATGAACGGAAAATGTGTGTCAGAGATTAATCACGGGGGTTGTGTACAGTAGCGTATCGGATTGCGTTTTATTAATCGCCGTTGGAGGGCCGCTGAACACGAGGTCCAGGAAGCGTCCTCGGGCGAGACGCTCACACACACTGAACGCTGCCGCTGTCCGGGCGCTGCGTCATATTCGTATCGATCGCATTGATCAGGGCAGCCGTCCACAGAGCTCCCGTGTCCCCCGGGGAGTAAAAAGCATCGACAACCCGCCACAGGCGCCGCCATTCCGTGCTTTTCCCCCCCCCTTTAAATGCAGCATGTTAGCTAGCGCGTTAGCTAGCGCCAGCATCTGGTAACCCTTGGCTGTCCTTTGGAGTCGGTCGGAGAATCCAGCTCGCTGAGAGAGAAACGGAAAGAAACATCTTCATTTTCTCTCTCTGCCTGAGCCGGCCAACTCCATCTAAACATTGTCCAAGTGCTCGCCGGTTGTTCCTAATGAATGCTAGCATGTGTTAGGCTTTCGGTTGAGTCACTCGGGGGGGTTATCCTAAGCGTGCGCGCGACTTTGCACTGCGTGTAACCTCTGTGTGCCGGTGTCTGGCTGTTATTACAGCTTGAGCCAACCCTTGACTGATGGCGTATCCTGACGGATGTGCACCGGTCAGCTCCTGACCTCCAGACGACGGGGGGGGCAATCGAGGGCTGTACTTACACTTGGCCTTGGAGATCGGGTTCGGCAAATTGGATTTAATGCGATCGCGTTGCAGGCGCGCCGCCCCGCGAGGCCTCCGTCAAAAACGGTCGGCGATCGTAGGAAGTGTCCAGTGAAGTCTTTTTGGTGCGTCCAGCGCCGTGAACGGTATTGTGTCTCCATAAACCGTCTTCTACTCTTCCTGGTTGTGCTGTTCATGTTACCCAACCAGGACAGGAGTACTCTAATGCTCATCGATTGATTGAAGCACAGTGTGTTGCTCTATATGTGACTGAACGAGGAGACACACAAAGTGCTCGTTGTCTTCTGGAGTCGCATCTTTCGCAAACTCTTCATAACACTCGATGTTTATAGAAGAAGGAGTCGCAAGCACAATGAAGTGGCACCGAACACAGTGAGCATGTACTGACCCTTGAATGTCCTCCCCGAGGCAGATGGTCAAATCATTAGAGGAGCTTTTCATTGCGGCCCATCAGCCTGCCAATAGTCTCCTTTCAACTTCGGCCAGTGGTTTAAACTTTTGAAGGTACCAAAATGTTAGTGTGTTGAGCTTAAGAAATAACCCTGAGCCACATTAAGAAATGAACAACTATGCTGAACACGTGGACAACAAGTGTAAAGTATTTCGCTTTGTACGGTCATTCCGACCCTTCTGGCTCAGATGGACGACTCGTCGGAGTCGCGGAGACATCCTCGTATCTGTATTTCGTAGCCGTCCCCCTGTCCCACCGTCCTGCCAACAGTTCCATCTCGACTGGAGCCAACGTCCCACTCTGTCTTCTGTCTCCTGGACGCCACCCAGCGACGTGGTTTCCCCCCGCGGGGCCGAACCGGCATTTCCCGGGATTCTCTCTCTCCGCTCGCCGAGCCGACGTTTGCCAGTTGGGCCGCCAAATCGCTGCTGCAACGCGCTTTCAAGTTGCTTCGGCTGCACGAGAGACTGAAACACAACGGAGCTTTCCAATGTTGTAAATGCATCGCCGCTGTTTTAACTCTGATACCGCGTTTCCTCTCCAGTTTTGCGAAACATCTGTGAATCACTTTGTCGGACGGTTTGTGAGAAAAAGGCCGGCGGGATCTTGTCGATAGGTGAGTCTCTGTAAGACTCCTGTGTTCCCGGTAAGAAAATCCATGCAAAGCGTGAAAACAAGCAAACTTTTATGACATCGGTGAAAAAAAGTGTTTTTCTAAAGGCAACACGACCTTTCATCCGCATTCTCCCCCCCCTCTTAAAGACAGGGACAGAAGAGGTGAGAGGGTTGAGGCATCGATGTCCTCTTCAGGCTCCGCATCTCAGTGTCTCTTTACAGACGACCCAGAGGTCAAGCAGAGGTCAATGAGTTTACATGTTCCCTACAGAGGCCCCTGTTTCTAAATTCTAAGAATATAAATTCCAGTCAATAGTTGCAAACGCATGAGTCACAAGACAATGTTTGCCAGTGTTTCATAATCTTCACGTGATTATAAAACAGTGCAAGAAGTGGGCCTGATCGCTACAGTCTATTTAAGAACGATTCAAGGTGATTATTATTGACGACTCCGTCCTTCATCCTGCAAACATCCTGCAAGGCCCTTTGGTTCAGCAAAAGATCCAAACGCGTTTTTTTCCTTTTCTATTTGATTTAAGCAGATACATTACAAATACGGGTGTAACGATTCATTTTAACAACGACTCGATTCGATTGGCGATTCATGGTTGCCGATTCGATTCATGGACGATCTGGGTTCATTTAGAACGATTCGATTCAGTGACTTGAAATGGATTCAGTAACTTTACTGGACAGTGCAGGCAAAGTTTCTGAGATCCCTGTTGTTTCTTGTAAGGAAATCAGGTTTCAATTAATTATGGATATTATAAACAAGCAAACAACAATTAATGGCAAATGTATTAACCTTTTATTTGAATCAAGTGCCATTTTCAATGTAAACATTACACAATAATTACACAATGTTTGGATCAATTCACAGAACCCCGGATGTTCAACCACATTGTCGGGTCGCAGGTCTTTACAGATAAACTTGGCAATTGTTACTGTGATGTTGAGTTTGGTGCTGGTGAGGCCTGAGGCGTCTGCAGAGCTGAGTTACCTGCTGCTGCTGCTGCTGCAGCGGTGACGCTGCTAGAGGTGCTGACTGTCGGCGTTGTTTAATCCCACGTCGCCTTAGACGGCCGGAAAGATTCATCGTGTTTCCGTGGTTTTCTATTTGGCTTCTACATATTCTACAAACAGCGACCGACTTATTTAGAACACCTCCGTGTTTGCAAAAGCCAAAACGTTTCCACGCGCTGGATCGATGAGTTGGTTTGTAAATGTCTTGCTCGCAGTCGTCTCCTCCACGCTGTGTTTTGTTGTTGTTCAGAGTTTCGTACTGATGACGTCACAGACAGGCAGACTGAATCCAGTAACGTTTAACGTGTCTAAAGTGCTAAAAAACAAACAAACAAACACACATCCATAACGTTTTTGTACTTAAAGCCAATGTGCAGTTTCCAAGTATCGATACAAATCGATTATGTACCATTTCAATCGATGTGAAATCGATATGTGTCGTCCGGAATGCCGATTCGCGGAGCACAGATCGATTCAGTTGGATTGCAGGAATATAAATCGATTCATCGATTCAGTGGATGAATCGTTACACCCCGAATTACAAATGATAAAGTTTATATAAGTAAATGTTGACTTGTTTCCAACAATACAGCATCTTATTTTGCCTCCTCGATCCTTTAAAACCCAATGAGGGACCGAGGGTCCCGCGCTGTGTGTGGTGGACTTCATCACAGCTGTTGACATTTATTGTTTTGTTATCGAAGGACAGCGGCGTCTTTTTATCGGCCTGCGTGGATTATTATTCACCGGCCGCGTTGTTAAAGTGCGCGGCCATGTTTTCGGGGCCACGCGCCCGTTTAATAAGCGCAAGCGAGTCCGCTGGTCTTTACGAGTCCGCGCGGAGGGAAACCGATTGTCAGGTTGGTAAAATAAAACGGGTTCCAGCGTGGTTCCATATTGTTAATAATGAAAGAAGCCGTTGTTGTGAGCTATTTAACAGCACTTCAGATGCCTTCGGGCTTTGGCCGAAAGTCGCGTCTGCGGCCGAGATTTTGGACGCGTGCTCCGTGGACCCCACCTCCCTCCTCCTCCTCCTCCCGTCCTCACCTCCTCCGCCCATCGCTCTTTGCCTTCCATCCACCCATTCATCTCCCCTCTGACCGCCGGCAGCCCGGGACCGACTGGAAAAATAACCCAAGGCTTCCCGACCGTCGCCACCAGGCGCTTATTAAATCGCACCGCAATCCTCGATTTCTATGTCTGGGCCTCCCTTCATCAACGGGATCCGGAGGAGGAGGACATCGTCCCGCGCTGGAGACGAAAACACGGACGCGGTTTACGTTGCGTGTCCTTGAGTCAGCGAAGGAGCTTTAAAGCATGAACCCCCCCATCAAACGCACGCACGTGACTCATATGCACTTTTCATCAATCCAACCAATTCATTGAAATGTCTTATTTGAAATTTGAGAAATTGTTTCATTTTTGTCTGGAAATGTGTGGTAGAATTTCCTACGACAAAATAATGTTAAATTGCTAGATGACAAAATAGTCTCGTGATCCTGCACTTTGACGATAATCATTCCCCAAAAATGTAGACAATATATTAAGACAAACATATGAATCCAAGAACTTAAATCTAAAAACTAAAATACTGCCAATTGTTAAAAAATGAGGAAATGGAAATGAGAAGAAGCAATGACCACAAGAGGCATAATATTACATGTGAACGATTAATAGGAAACTTTACATTATCTGCTCACATTTTCATACAATTTTCAAAGGCAAGTTTTCTTTTTTCTCCACACAATACGAATTACACCATCAAAATATAAAAATAAAAAAAACGCACAAATACAGAAAGTAAAAAACTTTCTCATTTAAAATCCAGCGTCTTCCTCCTCGTCCCACGGGAGTGGAGCGGCCCACGATTCCCACGCCGAGCGGCCGGCTTCCTGCCATTGCACGCCGTGACGTTGCGCTCTGACGCGTCGCCGCTGCACGGCCGCGTATATATCACACGGACCAGAAGTACACAAAGAAGCCTACACAGGATGGACGCACAGTCTAAACCGCCGCATTCCTGAGCCGGGGTCAGGGCACACGAGGACCTTGGTGGAACAACATTGTGTGTGTGTGTGTGTGTGTGTGTGTGTGTGTGTGAGACTGTATATTTTAGGGAGAAGCCGCTGCACAGCCAGAGAACGACATCACTGGTCTACAACGCCTGCTTTGCGTTTACATTGCAGTCAGACTACATTGCATAAAATGTCATTTTAATTGCACGCTCAACGACCATTTGATGCGACCGGGCGCGTTCACTGTGCAAAATACTTTTCTATTAAACAATTAGACGGCTTCTTTTACATTCAAAGGCGCCAGAATAAACCCGAAAATACAGGCCTGATGACACCATGACACCATGACACCAGCATCTAAAGCCAAATGTTGCAGAAAATGAAATGAATTCCCATGGAATTGGTAGGTTTTGAGGGGGGGGGCTCCGGGTGGCTGAATCATTCACAGAGGAAGTGGCGCTTACATCCACAAACTGAAATATCCAGTTTGCCGAGTAAAGGGAAAACCGGATTTTTGACGAGTGAATTTAACTTTGACTCCCCCGTCTCCCCCGTCTCTCTCTCTCTCTCACTCTCACCCAACTCTACCGTTGTAAGATTAAAATCTCTGACAAAGAAATAGTTGTTCTTTAAACTTCCCCCGTCATTTAATTTCACATAGCAAGTGTCAGCAGCCCGCACACATTTCACACAGCTGAATAAACGAGGTTGAGGCGTGTCGGAGTGTGTGTGTGTGTGTGTGTGTGTGTGTGTGTGTGTTTCTGAGGCGTAAGGTTAAGAAAACTATCCAACTGTGTGACTGAGTGTATCCCACCACGTCCCACAGAACAGGAGGCTGAATCTGCCCCTCGGTGGGGTGGGGGAGGGGGGACGGGGCGGGGACCTGAATTATGTCCCCAGATGGAGATTTAAGTCCCCGCACTGAGAATTCGAGCAGATGTTTGTCGCCAGAACACAATGACTTTGTCGCCCCGTTCCACATCTGCACCGCAGACTCGATCTCGTTGAGACGTCCCCCAGGAGGACGAGACGTTAAACCCAAAGAGATCAAACATCTGGGTGAGAAGCAGAAGGACGCAAAGACGCCAATTAAGACGTCTCTGACCGGGAAGACTTCCAGATTCAGGATTCAGTGTGTGTGTGTGTGTGTGTGTGTGTGTGTTGGGGGTCAGTGAACAGAGTGACCCTGAAAAGTGTGGAGCTGTAAATGTAAAAAGGCATTTACAGTTTCCCCTGTTTTTTCACTCCAACCGTGCATTCATTGTTTGTAGCTTCCTTCCTTTTACTGTCTCATTTCCACCTTCCTCTTCCTCCTCTTCTTCACTCTTCGTGTGATTCTCCATCTTTTTTCCTTCCCTTTCCTTTTTTTTCTCTCCTTCTCCCCTCGCCCTCCTTCAGCTGCGTCTGCGTTTCTTCTTTCATCGCCGTTCGCTCTCATGGCGTCCGTCTTTGCATTCCTGCACACGTGTGCGTTGTGTGTGTGTGAGCAATTAAGTGTGTGCACATGCACTGCTGTGTGTGTGTGTGTGTGTGTGTGTGCATGCATGTTTCTCATTGTGTCCAAAGACCTGGTTCCATGACAAAGCTACCGAGGCCTCTCGCGCTCTTTTGGTACCCGCAGCCTCACGCTAAGCGGCGATGCTGACGCGTTATCCTCCGGGGGTTACTGTTACCGTGACGATGCAATCTCTGCACTGATGAAGCGGCGGCTCGGTTTAGAGTTCGAGCGTGTGAAGAGCACAAGAAGCACGTCGGGCGAGATATTTGTTGTTCATCATCTCCGGGTGCAACGTTTTTTTTTTTGTTGTTTTTTGTCGCGTTCCTCGTGCAAGGCGTTTGAGAGGAGGCGGGGCTTAGCTGCATTCATCGCGTGGAATAGTCGAGAAGAGACGGCCGTGATGGAGCATTCAGCCGTAGCGTGCTCCTGGCGTGGGACATGTGATATCATATTTACTGCTGTCGAGGTTGCTTCTGTTTCACTTTGACGTTTTCGCTAATCTCATAAGTTTAGTCATTTTATTCACTTTCAGTATTTGACTGGTTTCCGCTGCGGTTCCTCTGAAAGGCCCAGAACCATATCTCGCTATTGTTAGATCGTATTTTTTCCACGGCTTAAATGCTTTTTCAGATGCTCTTCCATGTTCCATCACATACTATTTCTGTGATCGACTTTGGCCCCGAGACGCGTTGAATAATTCAAAAAGGCCGCATCGAGTATCGTCCGCTGGCGGCGGCGGGCCGACAGCGTCGGCATCGGCCTTCAACGTCCCACAAGAGATCTGCCGAGACAGAGTGAGTAAGCGATCCGTGTCTTATTCCAGGTATTAGCCGTGCCTGAGGCCAGAGGGAATCCTCAGCCAGCTGTTGTGGTTTTAGATGAGGCTACGTCCTGGAACAGGATACAGGGATGCTGGCGGTGACGAAGCCCAAACAGATTTACGTTGAGGCCAGACGACTATTTTTGTCCTAACCCCCCCTCCACCCCCACCTCCCAGTGGATGGAGCCGCTTTGCTCTGCTTTCTCGCTTCTAACCTGCGATGAGACGCCTCTCGTGCACTTTGTCTTCGTTGGAAGCGAAGATACGCAGAATGAAAAAAGAGAGACACAAACCAGAGGGAATCCTCAGCCAGCCCTTGTGGTTTTTGGATCAGGCTATGGCCTGGAATACAATACAGGAATATTAGCAGTTGCAGTTCCCAGAGAGCGTTGCCCGAGGGGCAGAAAGACGAACCTCTTTAGCCGCCGCGGCAGAACAGTGTCTGCGTCCCACAATGCAACAGCTACTCGTATCTGTCTGGAAGACTCGACCTGGAAAATAATAATTGATAGAGAGCAGAAGAAGATTGAGTTCGAATGATCATAATTTCCTCCTCTACGCCTCGGATGGCTCCATTGCTACGAAACAATATGGCCGCCCTGCAAGAGCCTGAGCCGTTAACAATTATTACGTTATTAACACGTATTAACACTTAAGTTATTACAGTTAATGTCAGTGGTCCTACAACATGTGCAAAAACGTAGAGGAGCTTCGCGGAGTCACGTGATCACAACCAATTTGTTTGGATGAAACAAACCAAGAGCACTGAAGCCAATGTGACTTTACAAAGGAACAAAATATAATATAAAAAAACCACACGTGTCCGTGTTTGTGATGAATAATGACTTCTATTGTCACAGCGCTAATATCTGCACACAACTGTTAATGAAATGTGTGTACGTGTGAGAGGTTGTGTGTGTGTGTGTGTTGGTTTCTTTTCGTATAGCGTGACCTCAGCCGACCGTTGCTAAGCTCACTTTTGTCTGTGTGTATGTGAGCGAGACAGACGGATAAACAGGGACAACTCATGAGCTCGTGTTAAATTGTTCAAATGCGTTAGTGCTAATGTGTGTGTGTGTGTGTGTGTGTGTGTGTGTGTGTGTGTGTGTGTGTGTGTGTGTGTGTGTGTGTGTGAGAGCATCACCTCATCTATACAGGAAGCAACCTTTTGCAAAGTAGTTACACAATTTTGGAAAAGCTTTTTTTTCCCCCCAGTTTTTGGCAGAATTATGTGAGAAAATAAGCTGTGACATGCTAATCGGTGGGATTATCAGGTGCTGGACGTCCAGTCGTTATGCTAAGCTAATTGGAGCCTTACCTGTCTGTGGCTTCTCCTAAATGGACAGTGTGTCGTCCTAACTCAAGGATGTTGGTTCCTCGGTCGTCCCCGGCCGGAGGCCCGGCTGCTTAAAGAGTAACTGGTGTCAGACGATGTCATAAATGTCCCCGGGGAGAAGGACACCGTGACGCCGTGACCCGTTCGACTCGGCAGCAACGGATCCCTCCAGCCGTCACAGCCGTTTCCACCGTTGTCCTCCAGCAACAAGCGGAGCACAGGCGCGAGACGGACCGAGGAAAAGAACACGTGTCTGTTTAGAGAGACGTTCGCATGGTGTCGTCACGCACTTGCGATAACGCGTCCGCTGGCGGAAACGAGAGCATCCAAGTGGACGTGCGTCTTAGACACAAAGAAGAAGGAAATGTCCTTTAAATGTGCTGAAATAAGAGGTTTAAACACATGAAACGTGGTCCTGTTTGGAGAGATTAAAGCTGCAACGATGAACACATCAAGCTATTCACGTGAAAATGACTGCTGTGTGTGTGTGTGTGTGTGTGTGTGTGTGTGTCTGAGGGATGTGGGTTGTCTTTGCTAAAAGTCGTAGTTGAGTGTCAGTCTGATAAAACATCTCTTAGCACAGCAGTGAGACTTATAACACATCGTCAACATCACTAATCCATCTGACACACACACACACACACACACACACACACACACACACACTCTGCAAGGCCTCAGTTTCTCATATTCTTTACACATACACCAATTTTTACACGCACGCACACGCGCATACGATGGCACACGTATTTACGCATAAGTCTCACACACACTTTAGTACCGATTGTATCATGCAGAATGCGCACACACATTTAAACACACACATGTGCACACACCCATTGACAGACCACAGAATGATCATTTGAAAAACACAAAACCAGAAAAATCTTCTCTGCAAGGGATGTTTTTTTTTTTTGTTCTATCTTTAAACACTTTCCCTCTTTTTTTCTCAGCAGCCGGAATTACAAACACCTGGATCTCTTCCTTCTTCTGCCTTCTCTCCCACATCGTCCTCATCTCCCAAATCTACTCCGCCAAATGAGTCTTTGGTCTTTTTATTTTTTAGTTTATTTCGTTCTTTATGACGATGATGATGATCGTTTGTTTGATCCCCGTTCACGGCGACTGTGAGCGAGCTCGTGAGATTTGAAGGTGTCTTCAAGGCCGTTTGGTTCCTGCAGGATCACGAGTTGATATCTATCAATGGAGGTTATTCCTGAGCAGCCATAGGTTTGGAGTCAAAGTGGGTCTGAAGGCCGGCAGCTTGCAAAAAGAAGTCTCTTCTGGTTGTCCTCACGCCGCCCCGGGACCTTCCTCGGCCCCGCGAGATGAATCTGCATGACGCGATATGTGGTGAACTGTTGTACAACTTTGCGTTGTGTTATTCAGCATCTGGTAACCTTTGGGTGTCCCAGCGCGGGGAGACTCCGAGTCACCGCGGGCGGAGACGGAAAGTTTGTTATGCATCACAAACTGCAACAGGAAGCAGCTTGTTTACTGCCGACCGCTCGCTCAAGCTCCACCTTTCAGGTTTCCTCGGGACCCGTGACGGGTTCTGATCGAATCAGTCAACAACATGGCATCTGGATGGAAGATGACTTGATGGAGAGAGAGAGAGAGAGAGGGGGGAGGGAGGGAGGAGGGGAAGTAACGGAAGGACGTTGAGGCAGTGGAGATGGAGATTGAGGGATAAAGATGGTCAAAGATGGTTCCAGCCGACCTCCTCGGGACCTTCTCCTTGTTTGTGTTTGCTCCGTCGCGGCTGACTCAGGGTTTGGTCGAGGACGAGATGACCTCGTTTAGTAAATATGCGTCTGGTGGTGGAGCTTCTTGTGCCGGCCGACGTGATTTAGAGCCCCGAGCCGTTCCCGCCTGTTCCGTTGCGTAGAAGAGGAAGAATCGTTTGGCGCCGAGGGGAATCGGCTCGAGTAACGCGGAAGAATCCGCAGTCAGAGAGACGTGGAAGCTGATGGAGGAAATATCGGCGACCTCCCCAGATCATACAATATCTATAATAATAATAATAATAATACGTTTGTCAAATTCACATTATTGTGTAATCCTGGGGATCTTATTAACACAATATTCAGTTTCAATCCATTTTTGTTGGTATTTAGCAATATATATATATATATATATATATATACTATATACCGGGTGGAATCGATCACCGAGAGAGACGCACCTGGAGATTTTCACTCTGACCAATCCGAACAGTCCCACGTTGTTTTGTTGTGAGGTGAAGATGAAATGATGCTTTAATTCTGACTAATGTTCAGCTCTTACTATTTGTGTGTGTGTGTGTGTGTGTGTGTGTGTGTGTCCGTGCACTGACCTGTTCTCTGTCTAACGTGAACGCTGCATAAATATGTCCACTCCGTCTTTCCCTTCTCCTCGTTGACTCCTGCGTGACACAAACAAATAGGCACAAGGGGATCCTTCAAAATAAAAGCCTCCCTCATTCCAAATTGGAACCGTTCTCAAAAGTCGCACTGTGCCCGTTGTGTAAAAGTCTCCGCTTCCATCTGAGCGTAAAAGCGAATAAATGTGAGGTTACGCTAACGTGCTAGCGCTAGCCGGTCGCCGCTTCCTTCTTCCCGCCCCGTATTGCTCCCCTCGCTCCTGCCCACGTTTTGTTTTAAACAATCTGAGCGAGCTCGTGAGCCGCTTTCGTCAAATGAAATGATTCACTTTTTTGGACGACTTTTGACTTTTTCTTTCTTGTTATTCCCTCCTTTCTCTCCCCGGCTGTGATTTATAAAAGGCTCCATTGTGAATACTTGTTGACATTTTAATTGCATCAATTATGTTCATTCGATTTTGGACACTAAATAAAATGTCCACCCAAGTCGTGTCCTGCGAGGGGCTTCCAGCAGTGTGTGCGCGCATATATTTGTCTGCTTCCCGGCACCGTGTGTGTTCACGTTTTGCAAGGTAGTTTCGGGATAATTGGGAATGGGCTCAGAAAGCCGTCTGGGAAAATCGCCGGGACATCTTGTCTCCTGCGTGCGTGTGGACCTCCACTTTTCACATCGTCCGTTTCACCAGATCGGTTCCTTATCACAGTATTTGTCTTTTTCCGGCGGACGTGAACGCAAACCGCAACTTTTAAAGGTGGATTTAAAATAAATAAGCAGGTTCTGATGGTAATCCTAAATATTGCACCAGAAGTTGGTACCAACTCTTGATTTGGCCGGGTTCAATATAGAGGCCCAGAGGCTCCGCCCCCTCCAAGTCGTTGTTTTTGGACTCGTTCTTCTTGTTCCAGAGGTGTCCAGCTGAAAGGACCTTGGCTCTTTGTGTTTATCTGCTTCGCTTACGGGCCTCTGCTCTAACAGATGTGTCATTGGCCTCATTCAGCAAACATTCTCACACACACACACACACACACACACACACAACCTCTCTTTCTCATCTTGTAATAATTAGCGTAAATTGGAAACTTGCGTCGCCAGGGTCACGCTCGTGGGGTCACGACCTCGTTCGCACTTTCATTTCCTCCGTCGACGTCGCTGTTTGCGTCGTTAACTCCTCGCTTTCCCGCGACCTCGAACCGGTGCGACCGGCGCGGCGCCCCCCCGCTGTGGCGTCAGAGACAAGCGTGGAATCATCCAGCACGGACGCGACGGAGCCTTCGGAGAGCAGAGACGCCACATCTCGTCTCCTCTGAAAAAAAACTGTTATTCAGTTATTCTCCCGTTCCCTTTTTTCCCCTCGGCGTTTTCCCTCAACAACACGTTTGTTTTTTCCGTGCAGCTGACGCACCGATCACACGCCTGCCGCTCGCCCTTCCTCGCCGCTGCTTTGCATAAGTGGCCGGCCTGCAAAAAAAAAAAAAAAAAGGAGTGATGACTTATGGGAGAATCCTCCCTGATGGATTTCTGCGTATAAATCTCCCGTGCGCACTGAGTTTCCATGTGTGTGTGTGTGTGTGTGTGTGTGTGTGTGTGTGTCGTTCGCCAGCTTTCCAGCACGTTAAGCCCCCTCTGGGCCCTCGTGGCATCCGAGGGCCTCGAGCAGAGGTCTGGGACACAAACCAACAACCCGGTCGTTGTGTTGCAGGCCGTCGTTCCCGCCGTGCGTCCCGGGCCAATCGGGTGACGGCGTCCGTATTTGTCACGTGGCACATTTAGAAGAATCCTGGGCGGAAATGTTCCCTTGGCTTTTTCCTTTGATTAAGCCCCGCCCACTCTCACTCCACGTTTACTGACTTTGTGGCCTCGGGCGGTCGTTCGCTAGCGAAAAGGTAACGAGGCCACATCCCAGCATGCAAAGCGCACCTGACGTCAGGTTGTTAATCCCCCCCCCGAGGTGCTTCCCCTTTCCCGTGGCCCGGTGCATGCTGGGAAACGCCCCGGCTGCTCACTGGCCCGGAGTAACTCCCGACTTCTTCTTCTTTCTTTGGCTTTATTTGTTCTTCCTTCCGACTAATGAACAACAGCGCTGCTCTTCTCCCCCCATCCGTCTCCCCCAACCCGCCCCTCACTCCTCTATCTCTTCCTCCCTCCCTCCCTCTGTGTCTTGTTCTCTTTTCCATAATAAGCACCCCCCACCCCACCCCCCCCCCCCAACTTCAAACCGTGTGGTCGGAAAATTTGCATTCCGAAGATGGAGAGAGGCTGAGGAAGACGAGGGGAGAGCGAGTTGGGCGGAGAGGAAGGGCAGGCGGCTGAAAGAAGCCATTGTTCCTTCATAAAAAGCAGATAAGAGCCCAAGAACTGGAGGGCAAGTGTAGTCAAAATAGTCTCTGTGTGTGTGCACGATGGCACCGATAAAGTCGACGTTAATGGATGGAGGAGCCTTCCTCGCCCTCCATCATCCTCTCCCCCACCTCCACCTCTCTTTCATTAATGCCTCCATCTTGCCATCTTTGTTTCATCTTCACTTTCGGCTGCTTCCTGCTTTGTTTTCCTCAACGTCTTTTTGTCATCTCTGTGATTTCCCACCTTTTATGCTTTCCCCTGAAGTGGTCTTTTCTCTTCCCGTTGACTCTCACTCTTCCTCCTTCCGCTCGGTGGTTGTACGTCTGTGTGAGTGCTCAGGGTCTGACCTCCGGGTGACTCACCTGCACCTGCTGGGCTCCAGACGCATCACGGCGAGTTCACCTGAAGTTCACACACCTGTGAGCCATCTACCTCCCAGGCATCGCCCACGCCGCCCCGCCGCTGTCACCACCGCGCCTTCTTCTTCTTCTCCTCCTACTCTGCCACACGGTTTGACTCTTCTTCCTCTCTTACTCTGCCACACGGTTTGACTCTTCTTCTTCTCCTACTCTGCCACACGGTTTGACTCTTCTTCTTCTCTTACTCTGCCACACGGTTTGACTCTTCTTCTTCTCTTACTCTGCCACACGGTTTGACTCTTCTTCTTCTCTTACTCTGCCACACGGTTTGACTCTTCTTCTTCTCCTACTCGGCCACACGGTTTGACTCTTCTTCTGCAGGGTGCCAAACACGTGACGCAGCGGTTCCTTTCACGCTGCCGAGACGTCGCCCCTTTTACTTACTACTTGAAAAGAAGTCGCAAATAATAATAATAATAAACAAGGGAGTGGTTTTTTTTTAATGCTGGTCTCAGCTTTGTACTTTGGGACCAAACCCCCCCCCGCCCCCCAATAACCCCCCGGCTCATGAAAACATAATGCTTTGTTACCTAAGGCCTTATTCGGTCTCTTAAACTCATTTCTTCACTCACTTTGTGGACCTTCCTGGAAGGAAACGTGAGAAGGATCAACGCGAAAGCGCGACCTCCACGCGACCTCAGCCGGCCTGCGTGCCGCGTGACGTCCCGGCCCGGTCGCTCCTGATATCGATTGCCAACGGAATGTCGGTGGAATCAGATCTGCAGACCGTGGGAGGAAATATCACACCGGGAGCCGTTGGCACACGTTTTGGCAGAAAAAGAAAAAAAAACAACAACCCAGGTCGCTGCAATGAGGGAAGATCACACACGTCCTCGCCCAACCGGAACACGCGGCGGTTTACCGGCCTGGAAACACTGACGCCTGTGCAGGTTTCGGGTGAGCAGGTTTCTGCCGCCTTTCTGAAGAAGAACCAGGCAGAGGACTTTAAATGTAACTGCTGGCACGCCGGCTTCCCCGTCACGCGTAAAATAGTGACTAGTGAGTTGAATTTAGTGTAGAAGTGTAGAAAGGACTCGCAGCTTCAAAGCGGCGTGATGTCGCGCCAGAAACGACCGCTTTTATACAAAAATCACTTCATTCATGAAAATCGTCCACACACACACACACACACACACACACACACACACACACACACACAGGCCACCATCATCTTGGAGTACTTAGTGTTGCAAACAGTCTCCTCTGGCGGCAAAACTATAAACAAATAGAACAGAACTCCTTGTTCTTCCCACAAGCTCTTTGTGTGTGTGTGTGTGTGTGTGTGTGTGTGTGTGTGTGTGTGTGTATAAAATGTTGAGCCAGTGTTTCTTTCTGCCATCTTTTTTATTCATGTCATGTGTGAATATCTGTCCATGCGATTAATTATGTCCCGAGTGACTGAATGTGCGTTTGCGTGTATTCCTCTCCTTGTGCGTGTGTGTGTGTGTGTGTGTGTGTGTGTGTGTGTGTGTGCGCTCAAACCATGTCCGCGAAGTGTGTCGTTTTTTTTCTCCACAACATCAGCGCCTTTCTTCTCGATGTCCTCAAACCGCGTTGGAATAAAAGCAGCCCGTCGACTGACTGGTGTGTGTCGGCGGCCATGTGACTCACAGGGTGATGCGTGTATTCCTCTCCTAGCCCGTGTGTGTGTGTGCATGTATTGGTACACGCATGTATATCTGGTAGTCTGTCTTGTCGTTGTGTGTTTAGACCTTTCTGTGGATCGGAGTATAGTGTCCAAAACGAGTGCCGCGGTCGCCTTAAACATCGGACACCTTTTGTCTTGAGTGTAGAATATATGTTGCTATCGGTTACCGCTCACTTCACAAATATATGTGAAGCCTTATAGTGTAAAATATGGAGAAGAACATGAATTGCTTCATGCATGAGATATATTTAGAAGTATTTTGGTATTGAAGGTGTGGGCACAAAATGCAATATTCAGATATCTTTTTACTTTATGGTTTATTACAGGAGTACATTTAACAATCACGGTAACAAAAAGAAAGGGAGGAAAGTAGACCAAGACATTCATATTTTAACTAAAGGAACATTGTTTTCCTGCAAAAAGAAATACAAATATTATGTACAGAATGACATAAGACAGATAAACCAACAGGTGAGAGGAGGGAGAAGTGTAGTCGCATGGCACTTAAAAAATAGACATACCTCGCAAGTGCTTTCTGTTTTCCATAATTAATGTCAAATAAAATGCAGTGATAATAAGTCTGAATAACAAAAGAAATAATTATTACAATAATCAAATCAACAATATTAACATTTTAAACACTGTTTACAATATAACTGAAATACATAACATTCTAAATACATCCAATATTTATCAAAGACCTCATCAAGGCTAAAAACTCTAAATCTGTAATAGAATAAAAAATAGCATTTCAAATATTTTATAACAACAATATTAATTATACAATAACATTAATATTAGGTTATTAGTAGACGTAGATAGCTGATTTTTCCCATGGCCGGCTAAAAAATGGAATATTGTACAAATTATTCTATTCATTTCTCTTTTTCTCAAATATTGTATTCAGCTAAGTTATATCTATATATCTATAGATATTGATATATAGATATACAGGGAAAGAAATAGCAAATCTCACGCAATACAAACTATAGCAAACTATAACTCTCAATTAGAAAATGTACACAGGAAAAGCAGCAAAATAATTCAATTTTTATATATATATATATATGTATTTTTTATGATGAAGGAATCAGTGGTGTGGTTTGTAGAGAGAGCGAGCGACGTCTGGAAGGGCCAGAATCCATCTGCATCGGCTCGTCCAATGGGAGAAAGCCCCGCCCTCCTCCCCCCTCCAGCTTCGGGCGGAGCGATCGCGCAAACCTCCGAGAGTTCTGATTGTGCGATCACCTCGACGCCATAAATCTCTCGCGGCTAAAGAACAAACAGGGAATCTCGTGCTCGGCGCTGAAGGAGGAGCAGCGAGACAAAGACGTCGCCTGTTCGACGCGCAACTCAAATCGTGTAAAAATAAAACCAGAAAGGAAGCAAAGGTGGTTTAACAAAATAAAACCAAATTCTCCGTAAAACGGTAAAAATGAATGTAAGTGAATCTCAACGTCTCTCAAATCTTTCTCAAAAGAGCAGAAGACATCAGTTTAATCAGGGGAGGGGCAGTGAAAAGTTGTGGTTAAAAATTCATAGATTTTGGGCAGAAATCTAGATCGGTCCGTTTCCATACATCCATCTCTTTTACCCTGCTACACAAGTGGAATGGTTCACTGCATTTGATTAAGCACACGCCGAATGCTAAACTATCCTATTCTTTCGTCCTATACCCTGTTTCCTCCATGTCGGCTTCCTTCTTTCCTCAATCGTCTTTACTTTTACTTTTCAAATTTCTACACTTCATTTCTCCAAAAGTACCAGCATACTTCTCTTTCTCACGTTGTGCATTTTTTTTAAGTACGCCGAATAGATCATAATTAAGAACTTTTTTGGCAGCTCCTTTGAGGAAAGTCCCGATCGTCTTCAACGGGTGTAAGAAGAAACGAGGACTTCTACTTTTCCGTTAGTCTGAAAAGGAACCTCCAAAATTGGAGAAGAAAAAATAACTCTGAAATTCTTTCTTTCCTCCCTTCAATCTTATTTCTGAAGACCTCTTCACCCCCCCCACCCCTCCCGCCTCAAACCCCTCCCCCCCCTACTCGCCGACTCGCCGCCCTTCAAACGGTCGCTCCCAGCAGCTCGTCCGACTTGGCCATGATCTCGTTCTGGTTAGAGTCCAGGCCGAAGAACTTGACCTTGAGCCCGTCGACGGGGTGCATCACCGGCACGGTGACCACGCGGGGGAACTGCCGGGTGGCGAGCTCGAACCGGCTGGTGCTGGCCAGCTCGATGGCCAGGATGCGGAGGAAGAGGGTGGCCAGCTGCTTGCCCAGGCAGGAGCGCACGCCGCCGCCGAAGGGCAGGTAGTGGAAGCGGCCTTCTTTGTCCTCACACCGCTCCTGGCTGAAGCGGTCGGGGTCGAAGGCGTCCACGTCCTTGAAGACGGCGGCGGTGTCGTGGGTGTCGCGGATGCTGTACATTACGCTCCAGCCCTTTGGGATCTGCACTCCCTGGAGGAAGGACAGACGGATGGCCGGTGAGCACATCGGTATGGGTGCGATCAAAGGCGCGATTAAAGGTGCGATCAAAGGTGCGATCAACGGTGCGATCAACGGTGCGATCAACGGTGTTCTCCGGTGTCGTCAACTCTCGACTCATAAGGTCAGATTCCACTTCCTCTAAATCATACTATGTGAGAATCAGCTGAGGTGGCACCTTGTCCTTTTGTAAATATACCCTTAAAATCTGGTGTCTTGGGGTAGTTTTCTGTTGACAGAACTCTTTCTTTATTCTTTACAAGGTCTTGGAAGACTATGTTCTGGGGTCTAACGAACCATTCATTCTAAATGAGATGGCTTTCTTCTCCTGATGTGTGAGGACGGCCGAGATAGCGTAGAGTGCCATAAAAAGTGACTCGTGACATATTAGAGCAGTAAGTGGCTACTCACGTCGAGCTCGAATGTCTGCATGGCGGTTCTGTAGGCCCCCGAGACGGGCGTGAAGAGTCTCAGCACCTCCTTGATGACACAGTCCAGGTACTTGAGGCTCACGATGGTGTCCAGCGTCAGCTCTCCTGGCATGAGGCAACCATTGTGGAGGAGGCCCCTGGCCCTCAGCTCCTCCCTCAGGCGCTCCAGGACGGCCGGGTGGCGCAGGAGCTGCATGATGAGTGAGGTGCTGGCGCTGGCCGTGGTCGCGAAGGCGGCGAAGATCAGCTCGATGGTGGACTCCTGCGGGGACGACAGGCGGTGCGCCAGCGCCGGTTAGTGGCTTCCAATGCAAATGCAAAATACACCATTTACGACCGGTTTTCTCCCCCCTGTAGGCTGCAGGGTCATCGGTGTCATTGAGAATGTGAAATCTCCTTTTGCTGGTCACATTCAAGCCAAACATGTCTCTGGGCACAAATCCACCACCACACACCTCGGGCCCGCCAACAAAACAAAACGGCAATACCTAATAAAAGCGTGTTGTTTTTAATTCCTGAAAAGTAGCCTGTTTGGAAATATGAAGTTGGAATCCAATAACAACATTTAGCGCGCCGCGCGGAGCCCATTATTAAGGTAGTGGAATGAATAACGCCGAGGCCGGCAGCACGACTCCTATTATAAACCTCTCATCTGCCATCATCGGTGTCAAAACACACTTCTGCCTGACCCGCCGTGTGTGTGTGTGTGTGTGTGTGTGTATATGTATATGTGTGTTATATACGAGTGTGTCAGAACTGCAGCAGAGTGCTTCAGCCTGGGCCTCTGCGACAGGGCTCCCCAGTTCACTTTGTGTGTGTATTTATATACCGTTAAGTGTGAGTGTGTGCGTACAGGAGGCCTCTTTCAGACCCCTAGCAGGGGGAGTGTTGACTTATTTTTGGCCCTTGGGCGTCACCCAGAAACCACATGGAGAGAGAGGGAGAGCGAGAGGGTTGAGTTTTCACAGAATTCCTTTAATAGGTAAACAGAGGGTGTGCCTGTCCGTGACTGTGTGTGTTTTACAGGCCGCCAACGGGAATCCGCTTAGCGTCCCCTGCAGTCACATTTCACCTACCGATGTATGTCACGAGTCACTTTTTATGGCACGCAATGCCAAGATGATTATTTCGAGAACTCACGATAATTGCCGATGTGTGTGTTCGGTCAACGGAGAGCGGCTCCATTTGGGCAGCACTTTGCTGGATAAACAGGGGCGTGTTTCACTACGCATGACTTAGTGTTTGTCTGGACACACACACACACACTGGCGTGTTAACGCTCCTGTGCGTGTTTGTTCGATTGAGGGGCTTCTCGTGCGTCTGGCTTCCCTCCGCGGTGGATGAAGCTGGGGTGTTTTTTTGGCGCGTTACCTTCAGCTCCTGCATGGTGAGCTCGGTGCCGTTCTCCTTGGCGCTCTCCATCAGGACGTCCAGCGCGTCGCTGTAATCCTTCCCCTGAGAGTGCAGCGGCTTCTCCCTGATGGCCTTCTCTATGCATTTCTGCAGGGTGTCTCGCGCGCGGATGCCCTGTGAACAAGTAGGGGGGGGAGCTTACACCAGATACAGAGATTTCTCTAAAAGGGACCCCATCGATGCACCGGCGCATCGGTAGATCTCGTTGGTGTGAACATGAACACGTACCTTCCTGTAGCCGCTGAAGGGCAGGTCTATGGGCAGGCTGAACAGGTTGTCCACAAAGTCCTGGAAGGTTGAGAACAGGTGCCTCATCTCCTCCTCCGACACCCTGAAGCCCAGCAGCACCCTCACCGCCATGGTGAACGACAGCCTCTGGCTCTCCCTGCGGAATGACGGCCAGTCAGGACCTCAGTCACGTCCGGCGATCCTCACTTACACCCAGGTCTCCCCCCCCCCCCCCCCCCTCCACCTTCAAAGCTTTTCCCTCTGAAGCGCCTTGCTTTGTTCGACTCCTGCAGCTTACAATGTTCCTAACGACCGTCTAAAGAACGCCAGGATGGGCTTCCGTCATTGTCGATGCTCTTGTTTCTCATAATAACGTTGTTTAAAGAGGTAACCTCTCTATTACTGTTGAAACGCAAACAGTACAACATCTCTGCGATGTCCTTTCTCAGTGCAGTGAGAGGATTTGCATCTCCAGGCTGGGAAGCCCACCGTACCTGTAGACGTTGATGGGCTCGGGGTTGGAGCTCCACACTCGGAGGCTCTCCTGGATGACCTGCTGGATTTTCGGGAGGTAGGACTCCAACGCCTCGTGGCTGAACACCTTGGCAAACACCTGGAGAGACGGAGAAACGGGCACGTTCACGACTGCATGGGATGCTCGTGAGTCGACTCGACACACAGACAGAAAGTGCAAACGGCAGAATGTCTTCCTGAATACTCTCAGCCTCTCTTCCCATCTTTCTATATATACATATAAATACATTTGGTTTTAGCCATGCAAGTGGTTTGGCTCATTGAAGGGCGATGTTGACGTGCTGGTTGGTCGGAACACCACATCAACCACTGAAATACTTAATAACTATTTTACGGTCAATGAGGATTTTCCGTCTTATGCCGCCACGAGGTTGATGTTTTTTAGGTAAGTCTTGATGGACTAAACACGGAATATTTTGAATTCCTGGAAGTCTGGTGTAGCATTTCGGTCGCCCGAGAATGTCTCCCGAGTCCGGCTCCAAAAACAAAATGGCGACCGGCAAAATGCCCGAGGCGAAGGCTTCGTTGGCGTCGCCCAACCGACGGTTCCCAACAATACCCCTTTCTATCCATTAATCCCCTTCGTCTGTCGTTTTGAATTCGCCCCCATTCCACCTCTCCTCACAGAGACTTACACATTGTGGAGGTTTTCCCCTGTAGTCAGCAGAACTCCATGACGGGCAGAAAGCAGAGAGGGAGGGTGTGTGTGGGGGGAGGAGGGGGGTGGTTAAGTCTTTCCTGGCTGCTCGTAGTATTTCTTAGTACGAATAAGTCACCAGTCGTCAGTGTTGTTTGGACAAATAACATTCCTTCTGATTTAAACCCTAAAACTGCCCTTAAAATGGTGCTGGAAGTGATTTAGAGGTGGGGGAGCGTTGGCGAGTAGACGAGCGGAGCGTGCGGACCGGACCAGAGGACGGCTTTTATATTGACATGAATCACTCGACAGCGCTTGGCTTTATCTGGAGGCATAACTCTCTGTGCCTTCGGCCCGCTGAGCTCTCCTCTCAGCGGCGGCTGCTCATGAAAGACTCCGGACGTCGCCGCGCTCGCCTCCATCCCGCCAAGCTCGAGCGAGTCGTGCGACTGGCGCGCATGGTTTGCATTTCCAGCGAGTGGAACGTTGGCGCGAGCGCGTTTTTTATATTGGAGACGAATGCAGCTGTCGAATGATCAGCGATTCGCTCCGAGAGCGTTGCAATCGCTCTGGAACTTTCCCGTGTAGATCTGATTCACAGTATTAGTTTCTTTCCTTTGCGGTCATTTTGAAAGTACTTTTTGTGTTTTTTTTTATTGTCTAACCTGCACAGACTCATAATTGCATCATGTCTGAGGTTTCTCTCAATTTATTTTATCGCTGTGGGTTCTTTGACCTCCCTCCCTTCTCCTTACAGATACACTAAACTGTTATTAACACAAAGTAGACTGATGGGAGGCTACAAGAACTACGTGATCAATCTCCTACCAACCCTTAAAGGTCCAGAATCAAGCTGTGGAAAGCCAAAGCGTGGCCGTACAATTAAACTCGTACTGGATTTCTAGCCGCTTAGGCGAACAGGAACAGGAGGAATTAGTTTATTGTGTATTTGCTGCGTTTGTTTTAAATAAGACAGAACGCGGTCATAAAGGCCGACTGTTGCTGCTTCTTTTCATTGGGACACAAAGGAGGCCGAGCGGGAAGAAAGCAGCTCCTGGTGGGATCGGAGGCCACGCCGGCGAGGGTCCGCGTGGTTCCTGAGGTCCATGTTTCAGCCACCTGAACATCAGCTGCTCTTATTTTGTTCATTTTCCTCTCGTTTCCTTTCTCCTCCGTCACCCTCTCTCTCTCTCTCTCTCTCTCTCTCTCTCTCTCTCTCTCTCTCTCTCTCTCCCCTGCATCATTCCCTCCGATCCCTCCTTCCTTCCCTCCGCCGGCCTCAGAATGAATGAACAATAGTCCAGTGAGCCGGTGCCGTGTGCGTGCGCTGCGTTGTGTGCGTCGTTGGGTGGTCAGCGCAGATCACAGGGCGCTCTTAAGACGTTTAGCGCCGCTTAACGTTTCCTCTGCGAGCCGCCGGCCGCGGATCAGCTTACATGACCTGCCCCTCCCCCCAGACCCCGGCCACAGGGGGCCGCCGCGCACACCATCTGACCCCTAACAGTCTGCGGGGGGGTCGTGTTGCTTGGATTCACGTTGCGTAGAGTAGAAGATGCGAATCCGACGCATACGGGCGAGTCCCGGTCGCTACGGTGACATGATCGGTTCCTCACTCGGGCATTTAGTCCGTTGCCCTTTGTCGATTCAGAGAGACGCTTTCTAGTCCGCCGTCTGAATCCGTGACTCGACTGTTCATCGGCGCCGCTTGGTGACCGATCGCCAGCGGGCTAGAAGACGACGCAGGGGGGGCGGTTTTTCGGAATTCGGCAGGGAAATATTAGTTAAGTCCAAACGAGGTCGTGTAACGGCATGAATTTTGCAATTTTACCCGTCTGCGCTGGATTAGGCGTAATTGGTCAATTTGGGGGCGAGCACTTCGCACACGCACACACACACACACACACACACACACACACACACAGGAATACTCGGAGCGGCAGCGTTGAGCTACTTTAGGACCAGAGAGACAGTCAGTCGCTGTGTGTGTGTGTGTGTGTGTGTGTGTGTGCAGGCACAGACTCTGTAAGGTAACTACAGGTCACACAAACACACACACACACACACACACACGGTGTCCTCGCCACACGGCCTGGCTGCCAATCAAACACGGTTTGAAAGAAATAGAAAAGCTTCATGCGCTGTCACTCTGGTGACGGTCCAAGCTCCACACTGTTTGGGGGGTGGGGGGGGGGGAGTCCTGGGTGGGTGAGGGGGGGAGTGGGGGAGGGGGGGGTCGTTCATTTTGCTGCACCACAAAAACGTGACTGTCTTCTGTTAGCCTGCAGCCAAAGACACAAGCATAAAGACACACACACAGGCAGTCTGTGACTCACACACACACACACTGATATAGCCGAGCACACGCAGACACGGCCTAATAACGTCCATATGTCTTAAATTATGTGAAAGTGCTGCGAGCTGCTGGTTCCACAGACATGTAAAGACTCCTTTATTCTTCTCTCTCTCCTCCCACCTCTTCCCGTCTCTCCGGCCCCTTCATCCATCCTAAAAAATACCTAAAAAGCGCGACGAGCGTATTTCTCTCTCCTCGTCTGTAACGTTTACAAAAGCAAACGTCCGGTCGTGTTTTAAAGGGGGGTGATGATGATGATGATGGTGATGATGATGATGATGATACTCAACATCCCTGTGGTCGATCTGCAGAGCGAACCGGCTGTGTTTTATTTTAACATCAAGCTTTATTTGAAAGTAGAGGAAACTTCATGCATCAGTCTCCTGTTAAATGTACTCAGGTGCACTTTAAGGTATTTGCAGTTCCGTGTTCGGCTACGTGTTCTTTCTACTCAACTACGTGCAGATTTCAGACACAAAATAAAGGATCAACGCGACTTAATACGATGCAGCTGCGTAGATAAAACTACTCCGCGGTGGTGTTTACTTCCTCCACCACTGCACTGTTTAAACGTCGCACTACTCTATAAAATATATAAGTAATTGAGTTTTTATGGTTGTCAGTGTGTGTGTGTGTGTGTGTGTGTGTGTGTGTGTGTGTGTGAGAAGAGAAAACTATGAACGCCCCCCTGCAGCTCAGCGCTCGTACATCTTTTATCTTTATTTGACCTCAGAGGCTGTTTAAAAAGCGAAGAGGCCTCAAACGGGCTCGAGTCCAGTTGGAATTGGCGGCGCCCTCTACTGGCGGCGGGGCAGGAGCTCAGGGCACGAGGAGGGAGGCGTCTCGCAGCGTCTTCACTGGAGACAAGACGGTTTGAAGGGACACTTCATTACGAGGGCAGGTCCCTCCACCTGTCTCTCCCGTTCCCGTCCAATCTCACTCTGCTTTCCCTTTTCCCTCAATGTAGGGAAGGGGGAGGGAGGGGGAGAGGGGGAGGGAGAGAGGGGGAGCAGTCGAGGAACAGAAGTGAGCGGCGTGTCGGGGGGGGGGTGAAGATAAAGACCTAGCTGCCACTGTCAACACGTCGCGTGTTTGATTCCAGCTCGGAGGGACATGTTTCCCCTCCGGGTCACGCTGGGTTCACCGAGGCCGCCTGCGTGTTTCTGTTAACGAGGCGTCCGTTTACTGGGCGCCGCTCAGGAGAAAAAAGCCCCTAACCGTACGTTCCCTCGTCCTCACCTACGCTTGGAGAACATCGTTGTGAATGACTATCACGTCATCTGTCACCTTCGAGCTCTCGGGCCTGGACCACCTCCCGGTTGGGGCGGAAGCCTCGATGCCGCGGTGGGGAGGTGCTCCGTCTGCTCCGTGTTGTTGTTCTCCGCAACGGGGTGACGCGTGGGCTCGGCGCTGCCCGGCCCGGCCCGGCTCGGCTCGGCCCGGCTCGCGGTGGCTCTTTAAGGGAGGTCGTTTCCGAGCTGAACGCCGGCTCATGTGGAAACTGGCTCTCTGTTTGTTACGCCGAAGCCCAATGTGCTGTGTGGAGACTGTTTTTCCAAACGCAGACCACAAGGAGGGCAGACGCACACACACACACTCTACATGACTGCCCGGCTGACCACGCTTGCTCAAAGGCACTTCAGCGCTGTGGTCGCTTAGCAACAGGGGGCTCAAGCCGACTGTAAGCAACGTATTTTTGATGTTTGGGTCGAGAGCCGGGGAATGTTCAGGTGTGTGCACATACTATGGCTTTGTGGTGTGTGTGTGTGTGTGTGTGTGTGTGTGTGTGTGTGTGTGTGGAGCCCCCACAGAAAGACCCTCTTTGTGCTGTGTCGGAGGCAGCCCTCCTAATCAGGGGTCATTACATGAGGTTAGTGCGGGGGTCTCCGGGGAGAGGAGAGGGGATCAGAGCCCAGATTAGACCCAGCCGACCCCTCAGCATCCCCGGGCACCGCAGCAAGACCCGCCCCCCTCTCCCCCCTCCCCTCCCGCTCTCCCACTCCCCCCCGAATGATCCAAAAAGCTCCAGAGAGGAAAGTTGGTGCATTACGTGCTGGTGTGTGTGAGTGGAGGGAGATGGAGGTGCGTCTCCGGGCACAACGGGATAATAGCAAGCAGAGCAAAGTGGCTGATTACCTGAAACGAGAGAGAGAGAGCGAAAGAAAAGGAACTGGGAGTTAAAAATAAACACCAGTCGGGATAAAGGACCGGAGCAGAGCAGAAGAAGAGCAGCAGCAGGTGGTGGAGGCTCGTTCTCACGCCGATAAGGCCGAGAGGACGGAGTGGCTTCACACTGATACGCTGGCTTCCTTTGTGCGTCCGTGTGTGTGTGTGTGTGTGTCCTACCTTCCTCATTGTGCAGCAGGTGACTCTGTTTCCTTTCAGGTGCCCGTTTGTGTGCGTCTGAGCTCTTACACGAGACGTGAACTGTTTCTCTGCTGCGTATCTGACTCGTTTCCTCCCCCGTGTGCCCATGCGTGTGCGTGTGCCCATGCGTGTGCGCGTCTTTCCCCGTGTCCTGACCTTCCTCCTCTTGCGGTGGATGTCCCCGATGCTGTTGGCCAGCGAGTTGGGTCCCAGCAGCGTGGCGGTGCTCTGCGGCCAGTCCACCGTCACCAGCGTGTGCTCGCCCATCAGCACCTTGCGCACGTTCTCGGCGCCCGTCACGCGGATCAGCGGGCGGCCCAGCAGGTGCGTCTTGAACACGTTGCCGTACTTCTGCCTCCGCGACGCGTGGAAGCCCGAACCCTAGAAAGGAGAAGGGGGGGGGGGGGGGACTGTGAGAGGTGGAATGTCCCTTTTTTACGGCAGAGATGTAGCGGCTGGGAAAAAGAAAAGCTCAAAAAGCTGAAGATTTATGATTTCACGTCGCCAGATTTTACGCTTTTTAAAATGACTTTTTACTTCTAAAGAAGGAGACAAGCGCGCTCCTCCTCCTCCTCCTCCTCCTCCTCCGTCACATCGGCAGCTACAATAACCACAACCCTCCACAATGACCCCGTGACGTTATTCCGCACAGAGACCGACGAGCCTTTTTAAGTGCAAGCTCCTTGCGACTGATTTTTACGCTAGCTATTAATTTGAAGCAGCCTTTAGGATCCGACCTTCCCTCCGGCTTTGATCTGCACCTCTAAATGCTCTTGAGTGAGTCTTTTTTTTTTTTTTTTTCTCCCTCTGTGGTTTGGGGCCCAAACGGACCGTTTCTGGTGAGCCCCCCCACATGCTAAAAGTTACTAATGTTTCCATCATCTCGGCTCCCGGAGCAAAAGTAAACGAATACAGTGAAGGTAGCGGACAGCAGATGTTTAAAAGGCCCGTATACACAGAGGTTAATTCAATGCAAACACATTCAGGATGCCTTCGGGGCTCAAGTTCAGCTGAAACATCTACCGACGAATCGTCGAGGTCAAAGGTTCCCAAAACATTTTGGGCTCCGGTTGCGAGTACAGTAAATGAAATGTCATGAAGACAGGAACCCGATTAAGGGACGTAAGGAGATCTTCAGGGATTTCATGACGTCCGCCATCTGTTCACCCTTATTCAGCCTCAGAAGCGAGCCGCCGTAAGCCAGCAGCGAGTCGCCGTCCCTGCTGCTTTCCTGGAGGGATTTTGGATGAAATCTCAATGAAGCTCAAGAGATTCAAACGACTGAAGTCAAATTGAAAAAGCGCATTGACCTTTCGAGAGGAAACCAGCAGCGGTGCAGTTCGTTAAGCTCTGTCGCTGCAGATGATAAAAGAAAACCAGCTAGAAGAAGCCTACGCAGCCCCCCCCCCTTGGAGCTGGAGTCAGTTAGCGAGCTGACCCGGGTTCAGCTTTGACGCCGACCTCCAAGCGGTCCGGGTCACGCCCGAGCGAGAGGGAGCCGACCCCAGAACTGTAAATGGGCTGTTTGAGGGAAAAGAATATATATCAGCCTGAGGGCAGCTGACTGTGTCACACACACACACACACACACACAGTACAAACACACATGCATGTGCAGGTACACACATACCTCCAGATTCATACAAATTTACCAAAAAAAGGGCAAAGCAAACAGACGTGCAGGAGGCCGAACTGCAAATTGCCGTGACAACACTAACTGGTTTGACCCTGGTTTACTCCTGGGGGAAGAGATATGTACACACACACACACACACACACACACACACACACACACACACACACATATCTAAACACAGGCCAAAGAAGCAGTACTATGAGATTCTGTTTATTTAAAAAAAAGTTTTAGTTCAATTATTGCCCTTTGGTGCATTAACATGAAGAGCTTCAGTAACTCTCGACTGTGTGTGTGGGGAGGAGGATGTGTGTGTGTGTGTGTGTATGAAAGACTAATTTTAGCAGAATCACCTCTCACACCGTTGATCACAGGAACAACAGTGGAAATGCATTCTGGGTAAAGCTTCCACTGAATCGTTGTGACAAAGTGTTCATTTTTTCAGCTCCAGCAGAAGAAGCTTCGCCCCCCCCCGTCCCGCTGTGCAGAGCGCCCACTTTCAAACCGCATCGCTAACAGCGCTAATCCCTTAGAACCCGAAAGCAGCGGAGTAAGTCCCGCCCCCCCCCCCGCCACAGCGTGCAGCTAGTAGACCGCTTCCCGCTTTCTTTCTTCCCTCCGCCGCGACCCTCCCGAACCCTCAGGCCGCAGATCTTTCCAGACCCGCGACTGCAGTGCATTCTGGGCGACGTCCCGCTGCTGCGGGCCGCACGGCGCATTTTAAAGATGGCGTCAAAGTCTTTCATCGCGTTCATTTGAAATAACCGTCTTTCTTATTTTCCTCCCTCGCAGACACTCGGCCTTTCTCCCTCTGCAGATGTCGGTTTCCCGCTCGCTCGACGCGTCTGCGCAAAAAACTGTTGACCTGAACTGTTTTCGTAGCTCCTGTACACTTCCTCTTTTTACAGTGGCACACACACACACACGCACGCACACACACACTCACACACACATTAGCGCGCACACACCAGGTCGGTGGCTGGCCTCTGGAGCCCTCAGAGTGAGTGTGTGTGTGTGTGTGTGTGTGTGTGTGTGTAAGAGTGGGGTTGTTTTCCATAGATGTAGAGTGGTTTAGTATGTCTGCCTGGCAGGCCTGCTCACACACACACACACACACACACACACACACACACACACACACACACTGATTCAGAGGGAGTTCCTCGGGCCCTCAGACAAGGCTCCCTTTCACACTCTAAGATACAGCGTCAGATTGGGCCGATTGTGTACGTTCTTTTTAGTCTGTGTGTGTGTGTGTGTGTGTGTGTGTGTGTGTGTGTGTGTGTGTGCAGCTACGTGCATTGTCTGTGTATGTCCTCTTGTCATATCTATCTATTTCTATTCACGCACAGGATACTGATTTTAATCTGTCCTCGTCCCCGTAATATAATAATAAGAAAAAAAGTTATACTATAATAAACTCTGTGTGTGTGTGTGTGTGTGTTTGTGTGTGTGTGTCTCTGCGCGCCAGGGGCGTGGTCTGGATGACATTTAGTGTAAGAGGTGAGAAGTGTACCCCCCCCCCCTCTTCTCCCTCTTAAACCTGGCAAAACACGAACACACACACACACACAGCATGGAAAGTTGTGTAATGACGCCACAGAGGAGAACGCGCACACAAAACCGCACACGGGATCCCAGCACCGAGACACGCGCACACAGACACACAGTCGTCGCCGCGGAGACGCAGGCGTCACCGCTCCGCACTGATTGCGAGGCCTGAAGCACACACTTTGGCTCCGAGCTTCAGTGAAGCGAAGGAACCGTCGCTGTAAACACAAGAAGAAAACAACAACAACAACCGAGAACCAGAAACCAAAATCGCCGCCGCAACATCCCGGCTGAGTTCACCGCCGAGGTGATGAAAACCACGACGGGGTTATTAATCGCCGCCGCGCCGACGTGCGCCATGTTTGTGAGGGACGACACAACTGCTGCTGCCGAGTCACCCGACTGAAGATCAGAACCTGCAGTGCGTCGGGGTTAAAGGTCATGTACACACCAGTGAGGGTCAGGGAAAGTGTTCAATAACAAAGTACAGGGAATACCTGTGTGTGTGTGTGTGTGTGTGTGTGTGTGTGTGTGTGTGTGTGTGTGTAGGTAGCTGACACAGACTCCTTTTATATTTTCTGAACAAGGATTTATCAGATGTTTTACAAGAACCTCAATAAAGGAGGAAGAACGAGGCGTTCCTACGAGGTTTTTCCACGCCGTCTCACACACACACACACACACACACAGACACACACACACACACACACACACACATAGAACCTTTCATTACACATTCACACACCACACAAAAGGAATTCTGACAAACGCCACCTGAATCACAGAATATCTCATAAATCTTCCCCTTCTCTTTCTCTCTCTGTGCGCACACACACACACACACACGCACACACACACACACTGTCCGAGCAGCGCTAGCTAGCGCGCCGGCCGTGCTAAAAATACCCCCGTCTGTTCTGTTGGGGTTGGCTTGGGGGCAACCCGGGCCTCCGCTTATAAATGTCCTCTTTGTAGCGCAGTGGAAATGTCCAACAAATGACTCTTTTATTAGTGCAAGACAAAAAAACACGGCTAATTATGTTTACTCAGATCAACGCCGCGGCCCGGCGAGCGAGCGAGAGAGAGAGAGAGCACATCTGGAGCCGTTAGAAAACATTAAGACGCTCAGACGTTTTAGAGAAAAAGGGGCTGATGGGAAAACAGTAGCAGGAAGCGAAGGGCGAGTAGGAAACAAAGAGCCTTTTACTGGCGGATACGTTGGGCTGAAGGGAGGAAGACATGAAAGCTGAAGTTCGCTTCATAAATGGTCGCCTGAACTAGGGGGGGGGGGATGGACCACCGCGTGGCTCCTTGGCCCCCCGGTAGGAACGGGGAGGAGTCAAAGGCGGGCGGGGGAAACGACACCCGTTTTCTGGTGGACGGGCGGAAAAAAAAAGCTGCGTCACCCGACGAGAACAAAACGAGAAGTTTCGATCCTAAAGACGGCGAGAAGGAAGTGAAGCGAGGAGAGCAGAAGGGAAGGACGCGAGGGAGGAAACGAGGTCAAAGGCTGTGAGGGAATTCCTTCCCTCTTTTCAGCCGTCAATCATTCAGCCGGTGCCAGAGATACCAAGGAACCTGTGTGTGTGTGTGTGTGTGTGTGTGTGTGTGTGTGTGTGTGTGTGTGTGTGTGTGTGTGTGTGTGTGCGAGCGATGGGCCCTCGACTTGACAATGAACCCCGTCCCTTTGCGGTCACGCCACCGCATCAGAGGGACAGAGGAGGAGAGGGGAAGCAAAGAATGGAGGGAAGGGAGGAAGAGGGATAAAGAATGGCGCAAAAAAAAAAGGGGAGGGGGGGAGGGGGGGGGCCTTGGGCGCCAAAAACGGAGCGAGAGAAAGCGAGCGCAGAGCGTGGCAGAGGAGGCGGAGAGATGGGGAGGGCGCCGGTTTCAGAAAGGACGGATTAGCGAAGAAAGGTCTCTGAGGAGAATGGAGGGAGAGAGAGAGAGAGAGAGGGGGGTGTGGGGGGAGGAGGGGGGGGTTGGCCCCTGACCCGGGACATTATGGGAAGGGAGATTATGGTTGTTCAAAACTCTCTAAGCGCTCACCCTGGGACCCCAGCTAATACCCTGACACACACACACACACACCAGGTGTGTCCCTCCGCCGCTGAAAGTAGTCCCCGATCCAGCGACCGCCGCCTAAAAAAAAAAAAAAAACCCTGCCGCGCTCAGCTGAGGGAAATGATTGAGAGCGGGAAAGTGTTTGTGGGCGTCGAGAGACGCGCTGCGATGCCGAAAGGTGGCGAGCGAATAATAATTCCGGCCGTGTTTTTAGTATTAAATCACCAAGTTCATGAGCTCCCTTTCACAGGCGAGAGAGAGAGCACGACATTGTGCTCGTTACTCAGGGGTGTCCGGAGGGGGGGGGGGGGTGGGGCAGTGTGTTCTCGGGGTGAGAGAAGGGGCAAGGAACGCCGCTGCCAGCACCTCCTGCTAGTCGGAACAAGAGGAGGGAGGGAAGGAGGGAGGGAAGGAAGGAGGGAAGGAGGGAAGGGTGGATGGATGGTCAAAATTCCTCCTTCCTACATCGTTTCCGAGTTGAAGAGGAGGAGGATGGAGGTGAGGAAGGAGGAGAGGGGGCAGTTTTAAAGTTCTAGTGCAGAGAGACGGAGACGAAGGGAACAAAGAGGAGCTGCAGAAACACGCCGACGTTGAGACGAGATCAGAAGCAGAAGAAAAGAGGAGCTTCGGAAAAATGTCACCGGGGTTTGAGAAGAAGAGTCCTCGGAGGTTCAAGGGTGCTGCCTTGAATGCTAACACCCTCACTGCACACACAGACACACACACACACACACTACCCTGCATCTCTCACCCAACACACACACACACACACACACCGGCCACTTCGCTGCTACTTGTTGAGAGAAAGAAAGAGAAAACGTTAATTATTTGGCATCGTAATACAATCTGTGTGCGCTCACACACTGCTGTACGTGTGTGTGTGTGTGTGTGTGTGTGTGTGTGTGTGTGTGTGTGTGTGTCAGAAGTAAATCCATTCCTGGGGAATTAGCGGCGACTATGCGGCGTAACACAACGCCTCCTGAGAACATTGTGGTTTTGTAGGTGAAGCTCGGTCATACGTGGTTTTGGTCTGTAAAAGGGAGAAGAAGCCATGAGGCAGCAGGACAGGTGTAGAAGAAGAAGAGGGGGGGGGGGGGGGAGGGAGGACCAGCCCAGGAGAAACTGATCCCAGACGGACGGTTTCCCTCGGCGACTGGTGGACGTGTGCGTTATTCATTCGTGTTCGATTCAAGACGCGATCGATCAATCGATCGATTGATCGATCGATTGATCGGTGACGCAGCCGGTGGGAACTTTGCACGTTGGTGCCTCTGAGTGGCGGCAGGAGGGAACTGCTGTAATTCACTGGACCTGAATCGTGTCTCGGACATAAAGCGGTTTCTGTTTTTACACAAGCTCTCTCGACCTGCAGCACAGCATGTGGTTATCGATGGAAAACGTTCCCCCAAATAACATGTGTTTATAGACTCTTATTTTAATGTTGATTTGTGTTACGCTCGTGTGTTTACATCCAATGTTTCCATGAATGTACAACGTGTAGGTAGTGTTTCAGTGTGTGTGTGCGTGTGTGTGTGTGTGTCAGAGAGCTGCAGGCCCTAATGGAAGCAGACAGGTCTTTGGCAGAGTGACCGGGAAACTATTTTCAAACTGCACATCTCTTTAAAATGGATCAGTCACTGAAATGTGCTTCTGTTGCTGCGCGTGTCGGCTTAACAATATACTGCATGAATATATATTATATATATATATATATATATATATATATATATTCATGTGTATGTATATGTCTGTTTGAGAGAAGACTATAGAGCAGGAGTGAAAGAACAAAAGAAGATGCAACTTTTGGGGATTTTCTTGCCAATTGTTTCTCCTCACATTTCCTCACATCTCCTCACATCTCACATCTCCTCACATCTCACATCTCCTCACATCTCACATCTCCTCACATCTCCTCACATCTTCTCACATCTTCTCACATCTCCTCACATCTCCTCACATCTCACATTTCCTCACATCTCCTCACATCTTCTCACATCTCCTCACATCTCCTCACATTTCCTCACATCTCCTCACATCTCACATCTCCTCACATCTCACATCTCCTCACATCTCCTCACATCTCCTCACATCTCACATCTCCTCACATCTCCTCACATCTTCTCACATCTTCTCACATCTCCTCACATCTCCTCACATCTCACATTTCCTCACATCTCCTCACATCTTCTCACATCTCCTCACATCTCCTCACATCTCCTCACATCTCCTCACATCTTCTCACATCTCCTCAAATCTCCTCACATCTCACATCTCCTCACATCTCCTCACATCTCACATCTCCTCACATTTCCTCACATCTCCTCACATCTCCTCACATCTCCTCACATTTCCTCACATTTCCTCACATCTTCTCACATCTCACATCTTCTCACATCTCCTCACATCTCCTCACATCTTCTCACATCTCCTCAAATCTCCTCACATCTCACATCTCCTCACATCTCCTCACATCTCACATCTCCTCACATCTCCTCACATCTCCTCACATCTCACATCTCCTCACATTTCCTCACATCTCCTCACATCTCCTCACATCTCCTCACATCTTCTCACATCTCCTCACATCTCACATCTCCTTACATCTCCTCACATCTCCTCACATCTCCTCCTCTGCCGGAAGATGACGGCATCTCCTTCACGGCGCTCACGTGGCGCTTCACGACCTCCTCGCGCCAGAACATGCTCTTCTCGTTGGGACCATTTGGTCCTCGTAAGAAGCCTGTAAGCCCCCCCCCCCCCCCCCCCCCTTCCCCCCCAACCCCCACACCCCCCCTCCCCTCTTCATAAACTTGGCCGTGGTCCTCGCATTCCGGGAACGAGTCTCACTCGGTGTCAGATGTAACGGAGAGGAGCACCGCGAGTTCAAGCCCCGCGCGCGGCCAACATGCCCCCTCTTGTTGAACACCCCCGCGCGCACTCACTCACGCACACACACACACACAAACACACACACACGCACTCACATTCTATTGGCGTCTCATGTCTGTTCCCCCTCCAGACATGAAGGAAAAGCACCACTTCAAACGCACTCAAAGCAAAGACAAAAGGAGCGTCTCCGTGACCCTGATCGATAACACGAGGAGCGCGCGCGCGCGTTCCGATCACCTCAAACCCTCAAACCACAAACTCCAAACGTTCGGCTTCCACTCCAGACGTCAACGCTCGCGTTTCCTCGCCGTTGGACTTATTGCGGCGCAATAAAAGGAGCACGAGCAGCTGATAAGCGGCGTTATAAACTAATCAAAAGCCAAGCGGAGTCTTTGATGGCCGGTGGTCAGAAGGAGAAGCGCTGTGATCAATGAAGCCCACGACCCGAGATGCCATTGCGCGAAACGCAACCTGGAGAGACGAGATCTCGAACGACCGATAAACCCGATCGATTTCAGCCCGCGCGCGGACACCGAGCCGCCCCGCGGCGCCGCGCTTACCTGCAGGAGCCAGTGGCACGTCTCGCCGATGAAAGGGAAGCCCATGGACCCTTTGGGCATCGGCAGCTTGCAGTTCTTGTCCCGCGTGGCCGTCCACCGGAGCTGCCACAGCTGCTGGGAGACGGCGAGGAGCAGGACCATGGACACCAGGCAGGCGGCCAGGGTGGCCAGAGCCGAGACCAGGTCGAAGGTGTCGAACAGCATGGTGATGGAGAGCCCGGCGGCCTCTGCGGAGCTCTGTCAACTTTGTATTCGCGACAGGAAATCGGCCGGGATGATCTTCTTTTCTTTTTTTCTTTTTCTTTTACAAAGTTCTGAAATGCGCCTTTACGCGCTCCAAAGCCGCGGCGGGCGCGTCTCCCGAATGAATGAGGCGCGGTGCGGTTGTGTCATTCGGGGAGAGAGTGTCGTTAGTGTGCGGGTGGGACCCGGCCGAGCTGGGGAGATGCTGCAGGTGAGGCTCCCCGTGTCTTCGGTGTCACGCCTCCGCGCGCAAAGCGCGTCGGAACCCACTCGGATTTAATGCAAGCACTCGGGGCGGCGGGCGGACGCGGCCGGGGACGGTCCGGACGTTTGGAATCTCATCTTTGGTCTCGTTTGTGGGTCGGTGGCTTAAAAAGTGAAGCCGGCACACGTGGAAAGAAAAGTGAAGGCGAGCCCTGGAACTAACTGGGGCTTTACTTTTTAAAAACTTCCCGAGGGGTGGAGGGGGGGAGGAGGGGGAGGTCGGAGGGGAGAGAGATTAACGAAAACTCTTCCAGGGAATCGCGTCTCTCCCAGAACAAAAAAAAAAAGAACGAGGACAGAAAAAAGGCTCTGAAGCGGAGTTGTAATCTCTCTGGGAGCAACGCGATGAAGGTGAAGACGTTTAAGATCCGTGAGCGGGATGAAGAGGTGCGCGCGGGAGATGCTCTCAGTGGCACCGTCCTCCTCCTGCGTCTCCCACTTTATGGCGTGCGCTCTTTTCTGTGCACCTTTCTGTTTCTGAGCGCTCCTCTCTCTCTCTCTCTCCCTCTCTCCCTCTCTCTCTCTCTCGCTCCCTCTCTGCTGGCGGCCTATACACCCGTAGTGCGTGTGCGTGTGGACGCGTGCGTGAAGAGTTTCTGTGTGTGCACCAATGAGTGTTTATATAGCGCGGAGGCAACTGGAAGGCGAATAGGCGGCCAAGGGCTCCCGTCGCCCCCCCCCCCCCCCCCCCACTCCCACTCCCAGCGTCGGCTGAATTGACTCCCCTCCCTCCCTCCATCCCTCCCCTCTGCTCCACCTCTTTGAGCTCCTGGAGGACCCCCCCCCCCCCTCCCTCCCCTTCTCTCTCCTCCCTTCTCCCCCCCTTCCTCTCTTCCGTCAGAGGGAGGGGTGGTGTAAAGTGAGCGGCAAGCAGAGAGGAGGCTCGGAGCGTGCTGGAGCTGGCAGGGCGCCAGGGAGAGGGGGGGGGGGGGGGTGAGAGGGGGAGGGTGGGAAGCAGGGCTTTGCTGTAACTTTTATGACCTCTGTCTCCGTGCAGGACGTGCAGACTTTAGAACGAGTCACCTGCAGACTGAAAGAAATCAGACCACCAGACTACGGCTCAGAGTCACTAATGACACATTCCATCACATTATATATATATATATATATATATATATAATGTATATATATATATAATGTATATATATATATATAATGTATATATTCAACTTTTTTAAGTTGAAATGATCACTCCAGGGTTGCACACGCGTGGTTCATAAACTGACTCTCCAGTTCAATGTCGAATTGTTTCCCCCCGTTTGCGTTCCCAGTGCATCATGGGACGCAAACTGCAGACTGCTCGCCTTTTCACACCCGTTGTTCAGTTCACATCATCACCGCCTTCCTCCTGTCTCCCCCATCACTCCCCTCCGTCTACTTCCTCCTGTCTCCCCCATCACTCCCCTCCGTCTACTTCCTCCTGTCTCCCCCATCACTCCCCTCCGTCTACTTCCTCCTGTCTCCCCCATCACTCCCCTCCGTCTACTTCCTCCTGTCTCCCCCATCACTCCCCTCCGTCTACTTCCCCCTGTCTCCCCATCACTCCCCTCCGTCTACTTCCCCCTGTCTCCCCCATCACTCCCCTCCGTCTACGTCCACCTGTCTCCCCCATCACTCCCCTCCGTCTACGTCTACCTGTCTCCCCCATCACTCCCCTCTGTCTACTTCCCCCTGTCTCCCCCATCACTCCCCTCCGTCTACTTCCTCCTTACTCCCCCATCACTCCCCTCCGTCTACGTCTACCTGTCTCCCCCATCACTCCCCTCCGTCTACTTCCTCCTGTCTCCCCCATCACTCCCCTCCGTCTACGTCCACCTGTCTCCCCCATCACTCCCCTCCGTCTACTTCCTCCTGTCTCCCCATCACTCCCCTCCGTCTACTTCCCCCTTTCTCCCCCATCACTCCCCTCCGTCTACGTCCACCTGTCTCCCCCATCACTCCCCTCCGTCTACGTCTACCTGTCTCCCCCATCACTCCCCTCCGTCTACTTCCCCCTGTCTCCCCCATCACTCCCCTCCGTCTACGTCTATCTGTCTCCCCCATCACTCCCCTCCGTCTACGTCTACCTGTCTCCCCCATCACTCCCCTCCGTCTACTTCCTCCTGTCTCCCCCATCACTCCCGTCTGTCTACTTCCCCCTGTCTCCCCCATCACTCCCCTCCGTCTACGTCTATCTGTCTCCCCCATCACTCCCCTCCGTCTACGTCTACCTGTCTCCCCCATCACTCCCTTCCATCTACGTCCACCTGTCTCCCCCATCACTCCCCTCCGTCTACGTCTACCTGTCTCTCCCATCACTCCCTTCCATCTACGTCCACCTGTCTCCCCCATCACTCCCTTCCATCTACGTCCACCTGTCTCCCCCATCACTCCCTTCCATCTACGTCCACCTGTCTCCCCCATCACTCCCCTCCATCTACGTCCACCTGTCTCCCCCATCACTCTCCTCCGTCTACGTCCACCTGTCTCCCCCATCACTCCCCTCCGTCTACTTTCTTCTGTCTCCCCCATCACTCCCCTCCGTCTACTTCCTCCTGTCCCCCCCATCACTCCCCTCCGTCTACTTCCACCTGTCTCCCCCATCACTCCCGTCCGTCTACTTCCTCCTTACTCCCCCATCACTCCCCTCCGTCTACGTCCACCTGTCTCCCCCATCACTCCCCTCCGTCTACTTCCACCTGTCTCCCCCATCACTCCCCTCCGTCTACGTCCACCTGTCTCCCCCATCACTCCCCTCCGTCTACGTCCACCTGTCTCCCCCATCACTCCCCTCCGTCTACTTCCACCTGTCTCCCCCATCACTCCCCTCCGTCTACGTCCACCTGTCTCCCCCATCACTCAGAGGTCATTCAGACTAAACGCGTTTCTAGATAATTCTCTGCTCCACGTTCTCCTTTTTCTTCACTGCTGCTGTTGTTTTTTTCCCTCCTGTTCGTTTTTAAACCTCCACCTTTCAGCCTTTCTTTTTCCAACCCCGTCTCCTCAGCGCCGCCGCTATCTGCCTCCTCCCTCCTCGTTTCCTCCCTCCTTCACACCCTCGGGCACACGATAAGGAACCAGCGGGATTTATGCTTCCTCTTCCCCTCTCCCTCCGGGAGAGAGCGCCGGACTCCCTCTGTGCGCCGGCCCGATGGCGCCGCCTAGCGGAGAGCAAACACACGCCAGCGTTGTGTTAACACTTTGCACTTTGTGTAGAAGATGGTGCGTACATTTCCTTTCTTGCACAACGTCGATCTGATTACTGTGGATTTTGATCGTATCACACAATCTTTGTCTGGAGGTTTAAAAGTTCAGTTCTCACATTTCCTCGAGCAATTTAAGGAAAGGACTGAAAGAAGAGAAGTAAGATATCCTTCCATTTTTTGAAGGATATCTTACTTCAATTAGCTTATAGTGTGTTGATGCATTTCTTACAGCTTTGTTGCGTTTATCAAAGTACTATTAATGCTTTTTTAGGTGCTTTTCAACACATTTTAGTGTCTTTTTAAGTCCGGTTCCAGTCACTAGTAAACTGTCATTGCGAAATCTTTTCAACTCTAAAACTGCACTCAAATTCTAAAAAGTAAGACTCCAAAAAACATGAAATTCTTTTTCAATTTCATTTATTATTATACAGCAAAACGCAGTAAAAGTACATTTACAACACACAGAGAAAAACACTTTGAACTAAACACAACTCAACGTTATATATTCATAAACGCAGTGAATCAAAGATAATTTACGTGCGTACATGAAGCATGTTGGAAAGGAAACACGCCAGTGCCACAGGGATTAGTGCGAAGAAAAGACTGTAATGTGTGTAAGTCCTGCAGGTGATCGGCTTGGGGTGATGCGCTGCGCGTCAGCACCACGGATAGCGGCGCGCTGCAGGGCCACAATCCGGCTGGTTAACCAGGTACGTTTACCCGAGGACCGCTTTCATCTCCGCTACGATTTATTTAGAGCTTCGAACACTGTAGATTAAGATTATTAATGCAAAATATAGAACTTTGTACAAATGCATGTTGTTTTCTTGTCTGGTCGTTCTGGATCATCTCAGGGTTCAGATAAACACCAAACTCACAGGCAAAAGAACCTGTGTTGTTGTTGAGTTTATTTGTTCGACGCGGGAGAAGCTGCTCTCAATCAGCCTTCGTGCTGCTGGAAGCTCCTGCAGCTGAAGGAGAAGAAGAAGAAAATCTCTCCTGGAGCTTAAGATGACCTCATCCATTCCATCACAAGGTCACGACCTCTTGTATAACGTGTCAGACTTCCACTGTTCCTGTTCCAGGTCGGGGGGGTTCGACGGCGCTCAGCCCGTTAAAGCCGTTCCGTGTGCAAGTTAGATAATTACATCCTTTGTGTGGCCGCGTGTGTGTGTGTGTGTGTGTGTGTGTGTGTATACGTGTGTTTCTTTGTGTAAACAAAGTTGCTTTATCTTTACATTCCACAGCGATGTCCATTTAAGCTTTTAACACTTTACCTAAACACACACACACACACACACACACACACACACACACTTACCTCAGCCAGCCAAATAGTCAGTGGCGGGGAGAAGTGTGTGTGCGTGTGTGCGTGTGAGACGGTGGTTGTGAGTTTTGCTCAAGAACGTATTTTACTGTTTCCTCTGACCCTGAGACGACCTTTCACAGCTGAGGTGTTTAGCTTAGGCTTTAGAGAGCTTAGTGGCACACAGGAAGGAACACACACACACACACACACACACACACACACACACACGGCGAAGAAGAAAGAATAAGAGCGAGCAGTTATTTCGGTTTTAAAAGGTCATTTAATGACATTAAGGGGTCATTTCACATCATTCACTTTAAGTGAATATGATGCTCGTGGTGTAAAAAGGCTGCGCGATGGATCACAAGTGACTCCAGGTCTTCACCTCGGGACGACGCACGGCGCCACAGTAAAGAAGACGCAACGCATGGCGTTTTCAAATGGTTCACTCGTTGTGAAAGGGCTCAAAAACAAGACGGAGGTTTTACAGTCAGCGACAACCTCGTCGCCACCCCCCCCCCCCCCCCCCCCAAGGACCCGAGGGAGGAGTGACTCACGGGTGTCGCTGACTTACGCCCTCAGGCACCCGCATCATCCGCCTTTCATCGTTCACCCACATCGCTCGTGACGTCCGCTTGCGAAAGCTCGCATTGCCCGAAACCGATTATTTGTGGGATTTCCAAGTCTACCGGCGCTCTGCGTCATGGCGCTTTGAAGAGGTCAAACCGGCCTTCTGCTTGTGGGAAAAATGCTTTTAACAAATGATCATCACGGTTATTGGTGTTGTTGTGAAATATTTCCTTGGGTTTTATGAGCAGCAATGACAGGAATGTTTAAGAACTGGGGGGGGGGGGGAGGGGGAGATACTTGTGGGCGGAGCTTCTGGGGTCAGATGTCAGTGACTAAACCGCACAATTCAGGATTCCTTGAACTAATTAAGTAAAAACTGGCTGTTTCCCCACGTTTTATGGATCTGGCTTTGTGGTAAAACTTCTGAGTAAAACCAGGATGTGGTTTTTCCAATAAATAACGTCCCGTCCTTCAGTCCTCGCTGCTGACGAGCAGCTTTGGTGCTTTTTCCTCATTTTACAGTCTTGTTTGTTTGTTTTTTGCTGGATTTTTTTTTCTTTCCACAGTAAAGAAATGCGAGTTATTTCATTGACATGTGAATCGTGTTACTGTGGTCATAGATGACTACTTAACAATCTGCCATTTCCACTGAGTCACGACCCGACAACTGTGTTTCATTTAGCCAAAATGAGTCAAAACGTGTCTCAGCGGCGGCCGTGGGAAGCGTCAACATATTAGTTACTCAACACGTTTGAGCAAAGTGCTGAATATTGACGGCGGCGGCTGATTGTGTTCGTCGTTCTTGTGCTGTCACACGTCAGGATGAGAGGAAGCGAGCTGGGAGAGGACCAGGACCAGGACCAGGAGACGACCAGGGGAGGACCAGGGGAGGACCAGGAGACAACCAGGGGACGACCCGGGGAGGACCAGGAGACCAGGGGAGGACCAGGAGACGACCAGAGGACGGAAACATCTGAAGCAGGTTGCACCACCATGTTTACGCTGATGCAACAAACTTTTTATGAAGTGAATTGAACACAAAATGTGCCGATGGTTGAAGGAAGTAATCTGATAAACGTTCATTATTCTTATTTTTTTTAACGAGAGCCGATGACTCAAATGTACACGTTGAATCCATAATAAAAGTTAATCCGTGCGCACAAATGTAGCTCATTTCCCAGAAATCAGTTAGTCAGTTTTCCAGATGTATAACTGACTCGCTCTGTGCTGACACACACACGCATGCACACACACACACACGCATGCACACATGCACGCACACAAAAATTCCCCAGAGAAGTCTGTACCAAATCAGATCTAACACACACACAATAATCTCCAAAGCACGGAGCTATGCATCTTTTTCATCCTAATCAATAATTACATTACATCAACTTACAAAATAATGGCCTCCAAATTAATTTAACTTAAAAGAGTGAAATAATGCAGGGATTCAATTACAATTATTATGATTTGTTTTATTAGTTGAAGTATCTTAGTAGAGAATTACAAACTAAGGGAAGCAGCACAGGAGAGAAAAAGAACAAAGTGACAGAAATAAACAAAGGAAGAAAACAGCATTTTTGTTCTTACCCTGAAAAAAAGGCAATGAAAGAGAATAAGTGAGAGAGACACACACACACACACACACACACACACACACAGTTGGTGTTTCTATAACCTTTGACCCCTCAGGCCCATCAATAACCAGGAGTCGAGGAGAAGTGTGTGTGCTGTCTCATTCGTCTTCATTAGACACTGTGTGTGTGTGTGTGTGTGTGTGTGTGTGTGTGTGTGTGTGCGCCCGATGTCTAGCACACATAGTCGAAGTGAATACACACACGTGAGATTTATTAAGCGTTCGATAAAGTAATAAAACAAAGTTTTGCCATCTTTTCTTTCTCTCTGCATCTTATCAACATTTCATCCATCTTTTGTTTGTTGAACATTTGAACTCGTGACTCGTCTCTTCTTTCGCCGCCTCCTCGTTGGTACTCTGTTTGGAGGAAGTTTATTCTCGCGGGTTTTAGGGCGACTTCCTGCTTCTATTTAAAGCACTCGGTATCGTCCCGGATCGCTAGAACAATTTATCAAAATATGACACACACACCTGTCAGAAAGAGATGAGCAGAGGTTTGTGTAGCGGTGTGTGTGTGTGTGTGTGTGTGTGTGTGTGTGTGGTCCTCCCTCTGTGACACAGATGACCTCTCACAACCCCGAGACGACAGTGGACGACCTTTCACCTCTGCAGGTCACAGTGACACCGGAGGGGCAAAATAAAACCCAGCGTAAGTGTTTTGCTGTAAGAAATGACTTTGATGACCAACGTGAGAATCCTGCAGCCTCGTCTGAATAATCAGCTCGTGAATGCAATAGAATTAAAACTGGAAATGTACAACGGTACAAAAAGCTCTGAAAAAGAGAGCGGGAGGTTTTTGGGAGGCATCCCTAATCTTTGAGCGCTCCATCGCTCCTCTATAGACTGCTGGGAACGAACACACACACACACACACACACACACACACACACACACACACACACACACAGTGGAGGAAACCTGGAGCATGCAGAGAGTTTGTGTTGCTTTGGATTCGAGTCGCTGCCCCTCAGTGAACACACTCCCACCTGCAGCGCCGACACACACACACACACACGCACACCTCGTTAATCCCATCGCTCACGCCGGACACTCCCTCTGTCTGACAGGTCAAAGGTCACGGAGTAGGCCGTGTGGGAGAGAGCCGGGGACTTTCAGTTGCTACATCTTGATTTACTGTTGACAGCGTGTCAGTCACGTGTCGTCTTTCTGCAGGTGGCGAGTCGATGCCGCTAAAAAAAAATAATTAAGTGTGAATAAATGTTAAATATATCTTTATAAAGGAAATAAACATTTTTAGCTCAAACGGACGCAGTGAAATCACATTTTAAGCCAGAAGGCTTCCCAGTTCATATCTAGTACCTGCAGCTGGCTCCATTATCTAAACATGATTTCTATCAATCGGTAACTTGGAGAAAATAACTCAGTCAAGACAAAATATTATACAGATTTTATTTTATTTCTGTTGTAATGTTTTCCTGCAACTTAATTAGTATTTTCGTTTTATTCATTAGTGGTTTAATACATCAGCGTGTACAATAATCCTGTCAAAATAAAGTAGCAGCACTGCCTGCAGGGAGAGGACTCAATCTACAATGGGTTATTCCATTAATAGTTTTAGTTTATAATTTAATTGGTTAGTTTTCAAGACATTTCACGTTGTACATTATGACATATGCTGATCATCATCCAGAGTCTAAAATAATTATACTTGAATTAAAAGCAAACAGCGTAAAGTGACAAATAGATCCGACCCCCAAAAGATGCAGTTGAAAGCTCTAGAAAAAAAGACTTAAAGACTTTAGTTTGTGTCCAAACACCACAGTGCTGCTTCAGAAACACAGCGAAGGCACGTTCAGAAAAGTTCCCTTAATACCTAAAACTGATACAAAACAAAACACAAAGACTTGTGTTCCCTTCAGACTCGCGCTGCGGGTTTGAATCCCTTTTTATAAACTGCTTTTATTGCACCAAAATTCAAGAGAAAAAACAAAGAAGCCAATATGAGCTCAGAAAAAGTAATTAATGTAACCGTGTGTGTGTGTGTGTGTGTGTGCGTGTGTGTGTGCGCATCAGTACAAATGAGTCATAATCCCACTTGTTTATACACGAGTAGAAAACGCACAATGTAACAACCCACAACATGTTTCACTGAGAGCGATGGGTCGCCCCCCTAAAGCCATGAGCAGAGACCCCCATTCAAGTGTACGCAGGTTGTATTATAGGAGGGAACGGTTGCCATGTTGCCTCAATATACCCCCTTTTTATATAAAATACCAGAAGCGATTTCTGTCCTTTTGCCACTAACATTTATTTCTCCATCTTTCTGATCCGGCCGCGCTGATTAACGTCCAATACGTCCCGTCGTCGTGCCCCAGTGATGGAGGACGTTAAAAGGTCGGAGCGAGGACGGACCGCTGAGACGGGAAGGTCAGAGGTCAGACTCACGAAAAGCCGCCACAGATTGTGGCACCGGGAAGACACCGCTTACAAATAACAGCGGAGTGGCTCCGCCCTCAACATCTACACACACACGTCAGCAGCGAGCAGCGCGACGGCGGCGCCGCCGCGCTCTCCGTCCGGCTCGCTCTAGGTGCGGTTCTGTGCGATGAGGTTGCGCAGCTGTTTGATGATGGCGTCGATGAGTTTCTGCCTGTCCCTGTCCGGCTTCCTGAACTGGGCGAAGACGTTGTTCTTGCGGCTCGTCTCCCTCATCCTGCAGGCGGCGTGGACGGAGGACAAAGAGGAGCAAGGAGACATAAATGAGCGATTTCCACATCTCAGTAAACGTTCTGTGTTTGAATGCTGTAAGTACACAAACCAGCACTTATTAGTCCAACATCCCGTTAGAGAAGAAAAGGATGTGTGTGTGTGTGCGCGCGCTCGGTGTCACATGACACGCTGTGTGTTTGGTCGCAGAACACTGGACTGTTAAGGACCTCCAGGAGGTCCGGGGGCCCCAGCGCGTGCTTCCTCCGGGGGACAGAGGGACCACCGGGCCTCTGGAGGAGGAGGAGGGGGGGGGGAGGGGATGAGGGGGGGAGGCACTGGATCCAAAAACTGTGTGTACTTTGTTGCTATCTCCACAGGATCTACACCATGCGGGCGTTGCCGTGGCGATAAACATCGGTATCGTCACGTCACAAAGATTATCGTTCGGAGGCGGCAGGTGTGCGTGCGTCTAACCATGTGAACACACACACACACACACACAGCAGAGGATACTTACGGCTTAAATAACCTGTCAAAACACGACGGAGAGGACAGACAGGACAGAGAGCAGTTGAGACGGAGGTGAAGATGCTAAATGTGACAAAGTGACTTTAGAAACAGAAATGTGCACCGTCATAAGTCATGTAGTTCTTTAGGCTAAGCTAACGGCGCTACACTAACATCAAGTCGATAAGCACGTTGTCCACAGATTGAACCTGCTGAGTGTTACTGTTTGGATGGCAGACAGAGGACGGGGGGGGACACAGTGGGGGGGACACAGTGGGGACACAGTGGCGGTGTCTTTTACTTCTCCAGCAGGACCAGCGCCGTGTGCGGGTTGACCCTCAGGTATTTGCAGCTGGGTTTGCCGTAATCAGCCAGGTAGGCCGACCAGTCCCACTGGGTGAAGAGCTCCAGCAGCTGGACGGGGACAGGAGACACATGAACGCATTAAGACTCACAGGGACACTCCCGGGTTTTGGGGAGATACAATCATCCCTTAAGCAGCGGTGGCATAAACAACATTAACCATCGTCTCTCCCGCGGCAACACGTAGCAGCAGTGATCATTTTAAACACCGGGACGGAAGATTTGTCCTTTCAGCGCCACATAAATGACCTCATTGTACATTTAATAAAACCCTTTTGTCCGATGAGCTACTTCCTGTTTGCACGCTGCGTCCCGCGAATCACATTCACGCATTTTCAGATATGCGACAAAACGTTAACATCTTGAGAACAGACGCACATCGGACACATGCAGGTAAACAACAACAAATAACAAAAAGGGAGGAAAGACGAGAGGCGAGGAGGAGACACGTGGAAGGAAGGAGAGAGGGAGAGTGAAGAAGATGAGCGCTGGATTCTTCCTCTTCATGCATCGCATTTGGAACTGTTGCATAACCTGCTGCTGCCCTGCTGAACTCTAACACACACACACACACACACACACACACACACACACACACACACACACACACGGTGAACTCTGGGTAACACCAAACACACACAAATCCAGAGAGAGAAACCATATGTGAGCGAGGGATGAGAGGAGGAGGGAGGGAGGGAGAGCAAAACCACATGTGGGGGAGAAATGGGAGTAAAGATGGGGAGCGACGCAGATGGATAAGGCAGAGAGGGGGAGACGGGGGGAGGGCAGATGAAGATGGATAAGAGGTAGAAACGGGGCCAGAAGACGGCTCCTGGAGGATCGCGGGGAAGCGGCGGCGTGCCATCGCACGCGCTCCGATCAGAGCGGGAGGTCGCGGCGCCACCTGAGCCGACCTCCCCGCAGCCTTTCTAAAAACAGGAAGTGCCCTTTGTGTTTTCTATTAGTTATCAAACCCGCCGCTTCCTCCGACTGGCTTCAGGGGGGGGGAGCCGCTGATATGGAGTTCACCTCCCTGCGTCCCCGAGTTCACCGCCGCCCGGCCGAGGTTTGACCCGCTAATCTCCGACACAAACAGGAGAAGCGGCGCTCGCCGGAACGCGTCACCACGGGAGGGCGGTTACGTAAAGCGCAAACGTCAGGCGGCTAATTAGGTTCCAGCGAACGAGAGGGACAATAAAACAACCCAATCAGAGACGAGCAGGAGACCTTCATGTTATCGGACGGCTGCTCTCACTTTCACCTCACAGGAGGTGACACATAAACAAAGAGGAGAAGACGAGATGAGGAGACCAGGAACATGACAGGGGGAGGAAACGAGGAAACGATAGAGAGGAGGAAGAGGACCGGCGATGAGTAGTCGAGATGACGAGGGAGGAGAAGACGAATCGAGGACGAGGGAGCGCTGGGTGAAGTTCAGGGCAGAAGTTTGTTGGAGGAGCGATGGAGGGTGAAAACAGACGAGAGGGTGAAGAAGACGAGGGAGAGGGTGGGCTCACACACACACACACACACACACACACACACACACACACACACACACACACCTGACCCCCGATTCACCCGACACACACTCACAGGGAGGGAAAACGGCAGGTCTCTCTCTCTCTCACTCTCTCTCTCTCACCTCTCGCTGAACTTCTCTCCGTCTCGCTCCCCCTCTCTCACCTCGGCGTGACCTCCCCCCCGCGCTGCCTGTCTCCCCCCTCCTCCCCCTCACACAGATTATTGCTTCCTCTTATTCTTCTGGGGGCAGAAAAACACGTTACGCTCACATTTCTTGTTTGTTTTCCTCTCGTTTCTCCGCTAATGGGCTCTCTCCCCCCCCCCCGCTCACTCCCCCTCCCTCCCTTGCTCCCCCCTATTCCCTCCTCTCCCTTCTTGACATTTGATCATCTGCTCCGTTACTTCCTCTCATCCTCAACCATGTCAGCTGCACAGTTTCCATTCCTCCAACTTTCCCTCGCCCCTCCACCTTGCCTCCTCCACCCCTTTTCCCTTTTCCTCCATCTGTTTATCCTTCCCATCCTTCCTTTCCTAGTTACTCTCTTCCTAACCTTTCCCTCTCCTCCCTCCATCATTGACCTCCTCCTTCTATTCCTCTTCTCACCTCCCTAACCCCCCCAAACCTTTTCTCCTTCCAACTCCTCCACTATGTTCTTCCATTCTCCTGCTCGTCCCCTCACCCCCTTTTTCTTTTGCGCTTTCCTCATTCCGTCTCCCTCTCCTTCCTCGCGTCCTTTCCTTTTCTACCTTTTCAACGTCACCTGTCACCTTCCCTCCCGTCTCCCCCTCCCCTCACCTGCCGCCTTTACTCCTTCCTTCCATCCTTGACCCCTTCCCTTCTCTATCTGAACTCCTTTCCTCCTCCCTTCTTTCTCCGCTGCCAGTCAGCTTCACTGCAGCGGTCCTGTTGCTAATGGCCTAGCGGGATTACCCAGGGATTACCCAGAATCCATCACGTTTACCCTCAGATTGGGATTATGTGACGTTCGGAGATTCTTCTTTTCATCGCCTTCCGACTTTTCCCTCCACCATCGTCCCTGCGTCTCCTCCTATAAAAGTATTTATATAATAGAATGAACATCTATAACGATTGGTTGCCATGGTTATTGATTGTTATTTGGTGAATTGCTCCATCGGAAGCTTGTCGCCATCACTCATCACCGGCCGACAGCTGCCAGTCAAGTGAGAGTTCAGACAGAGAAAGTTCTTTTCACTGTTATCAGGAGGAAAACAGCCGACGCATCATCGCCTTTCATCCCTCTCAGGGTTCAAAGGTCACTTAAGACTTCCTACTGCCAGGAGAAAATAACCTTGCCTGTCAATGTCAGGACAAAGGTCAAAGGGCAAACAAAAAGACAAAACGAGACAGTTGAGAGATGCAATTCTCTACCAGATTAAAAATGGTTAATATCGACAGCACCGACTTGAGGGATATTTAAATGTTTTCTTCAATTGTTTTCTGACGGACTCGGATTGTCTGTCGGATCGCAGGCCCCAAAACATCCGATGAGGTCACGATACGAAAGCAGAAACGCTTTGACGTTTATTGCCCGATGTTACTTCTGTAAATACGACAGACACTTCACCCCGAAAAGTCCGCTTTGACCCTTAAAAAGGTCAACGGTCAAATTCACAACACCTTCCTACTGTTTCACCTCAACATCGACGTTAATCTTCTTCCCACCGACCCCGTAGGGACGCCGCCCACGCGCCGCCGCGGCCACCAACATGCTAATCACGAGCTCGTCGTTAAATGATGACGCGTGGACGAGAGGAAGAGATTCTCAGAGAAAAGTTTACAGAGGGGAGAGAGAGGCAGAGGGGGGGGGGGGGGGGGGGCAGAGGCTGACAGGGAAGAGAGATGGGAGGCAAACGAGAGGAAGAGAGAAAACCCCAAAAGAATGATGGAGGAAATATTACAGGAGAGGAGGGAGTGCAGGAGGTCAGGCCGAGGGTAACGAGACGTTACGGAGGAGGAGGGACGGGGGAGACGATAAACGAGTGCAGGCGGGGGGGAGGTCGGGGGGAGGGAGGGGGGAGCTGCTCTGTGCGCTGATGAAGCAAATAAAGACGGATACTCCAAAACAAGCAGGGCAGCTTGTAGCTCAGTTTAGATCCAGACACTTGTTTAAAGGTCATTTTGGCCTCGGACGCTTTTCAATTTGGGACCCGGCTCTTTTTTTTTTTTTAAGAGTCTGATTCTGCGCCACAGTTAATTTTGGGTTTGTCTCTTTGGTAGAAAACTTTGAACCTTTAATGGTTTCATCCTGATTAAATTCCTTAGATTCATCCTTTCCTTTGAGATCAGTTCTACGGGCACTTCCTACCCGCCAATAAGGACTCCTCCACGCCAACGGCATACGAGAACTTCCAGTACGCCTGCCTCTCACCTGAGAGACTGATCGTCGATCTAGATCGATTCTTCCCCGTTTAGTCAAGATCATCATCATCATTCTGCAGCTCGCGATTAAGCCCCCCGTCCCCCCCTCAACAGCTCTGCGCCTCCTCAGCGGCCACAAAACAGGAAACTAATGAAAGGTGAGAGCGCTCCAACTTCTGGTTTGACCATGAAATGACCGCGCAGTCTCTCACACACACACACACACACACACACACACACACACACACACACACACACACACACACACACACACACACAGAGAGAGGAAGGGGTGTAGATGAGGGTCGTATTGGGGAGACTGACAGAGGTCAAGACTGATAACACAGAACAATGACCTGACCCGGTCACTGTACATGTGTGTGTATCTGTGATGAAGTCAAATCTATTTACTACAAGTGTGTGTGTGAGTTTGAACCACATTGACACCCCCTCCCAAAAGCAACCCTCCCCCCCCCCCCCCCCAGATTCCTGACCACTACTTGACCACTGGTCGGAAGCAGCGAGACCGCCGCTTCCCGTCCAATCGGGGGCGCAGAACAGCTCTGTTGCCATGACCACTGCCTGACCCGCTGTCACGGCGATAAGGCCGGCCGGCCGCAGACAGGACAGGAAGTTGAGACAGGGGCCGAGACACAGACACACACACACACACACGCGCAAACACAGACCTCTCCCACATAAATAATAGCGTGAACCCATAAATCTGCGTATATGGAAGCACATATTTCGAGCAGTAGCCATTTTTCTTGCCGCGTTATCTTAAAACGCAGCCGGCCGCTGCGCTACACCCTTTGTGTGCGGTCAGATAAGGGTCTTTAGGGGGTCTGGCGGTCGTCCCCCGCCAGCGATACTTATCCTCTTAGCCTCCCCCCCCTGAGCCTCCAGCACACATGGGGAGGATGACAATGTCTTCAGACTCCTCCACTAACACACTGACTGTAGCACTTACACTGTACTTATGACGCCACTCATCTATAGCAAATTGTAAATTGGCTTATTTGATGAATTTGCACTTGCTCGCTCCTCTGAGTTTGCAGCCTCATGGTTGAAATGCACAGATTGTAAATGTGATGTGATGTAATAAAGAGGAACTAAGAGGAAGAGGAAGAGGAGCTTCATCACCATCTCCGCTCCGGAGGTCGCAGAGTTTGAACTTTCCACGTGGACTGCGGAGCGAGTCGATGCCCACGCGGCGCCGTCGCATAGTAACACGCGGCGCCGCCCCCCCCCGGTCCGCGGAGGACGGACAAAAGACGAAAACGCTGTCACAGCACTTTTGTGCGTCCACTAAAAGCTGCGTATGAACATCCTCCCCCCCGCCCTCCCCCCCTCACCCCCTCTATGGGTCGGCGGGCGAGCATTTAGATGTCCGTCTGCTGTTCATCCTCCCTTCGGCCTCTTTCTTCTCCGCTCATCGCACTCTTTCACCCCGCTATTCATCCCCCCCTTCTGTGAGCGGTCAAACGGATGAAGGGAAGTGTCAGCCTCCCGAGGAGAGAGAGAGAGAGACGGAGGGAGAAACACGGGGGAGAGGGGGAGACCACCCTGTACGTCCGATTCACTCGCCGTATCACTTTCACCTGACTGCACTCTTTCATTCTCCATCCCTCGCTTTCTGCTCCGCTCAGTCAACGTTTTCACGCATTCACGCCGTTGCTTTCTCTCTCCGGGGCGAGTTCTCAACGCCGCCGGAACGCTCCCCCCCACCCCCCCCCCCCCGTCGTCCTTCCTTTAGATCCATTCTCCAATTTCCCTGCCTCATTTTCGCCTCCCAGAGCCCCTCCCGTCCCCGTCCTCGTCCTCCGGGCCGAGGAGTCGCGAGGTCAAAGGTCGCCGATGGGCCCCCGACGCACACCCCGGCCCCCCGCCACACAAGCAGCCGTCCCGGTGAGGTAGCGACGGTAGCCGGCCCGTCTCCTCCTGTCCTCGTTCTCACCCCCGGCTCCCCTTCTCCCGGGCCCTCCACTTTCTCCTCCCCGCAGGCGGGGGTGTGCATTTCGGGACAGCCTGAACCCTGGACCAAACCTCGGGGGCCATAAATCACGCCGACAGGCTGCGAGCTTCGCGGTAGCCGGAATCAAACCCCCATTCATCCTCGTTTCCAGAGAGGAACGGAACCGTGGCAGGTGCCAGACCGAGGAGAGCGTGTCGCAGACTGGAGATCACCCAGAACCAGAGAGGGAGAGAGAGAGAGAGAGAGAGAGAGAGAGGGAGTGCACCAACGAGCAGGTTCTGAGGGAGAACAATGGGATGTGGAGGTGATGATAACCGGGAGGAATGCATCGTTTCTCTCTGCGGGGAGGAAGCGAACTGGCATGTGCACTCACGTCGGGAACAATGAAGCAGCCGACGCGCTGACAGACTCGAGCGAAGGCTTCCTGCAAGCGCGCCGACGGACGACCCGCCTCCCCGCAAATGGCTCTGCGTACTGTGTGAGAACGGGAGCAACCTTTGGATTCGCATCTCTAGTGGACTTATTCTGTAACTGCTGTGGTTTAATACGTATCCAACGGGACCATTTGGGTCATTTAGAGCGTATAGTTGGAGGTTTTACCGTTCTAAATCAAAGCAGATCCAACGTCTTAAATAAGTGAGACATCAACGAAAATAATGAACTGGGAATGTGAAGCCGTGAGGAGCGGAATGAAGAAAATAGGAGCGGTGAAGAAGAGAAAAGGGGAGGAGTCAAGGGAATTCAGAGAAAGGAGGATGTGGATATGGTGAGAACAGAAGATGGAGAGATGATGAACATGTTGAGGGGGGAAAAAAGAAGAGGGATATAAAATAAAGAGGTGACAGAAACAAAAGAACCAAACCGTTAAAAGTTCAAAAAACATGAGACTTTAAGAAAATAAAAAGACTGGAAAAGGCGTGTGGAGGGGACACACACACACACGCACACGCCGAAGAATGCACGCCTGGCGTCTGAGCGAGTAGAGAAGGGGATGAGTTGAGCTCTACTGGGGCGCCACACCGCAAAACACAAAACACACACAATCACACCATATACACACAAACACACACACACAAGAGCCAGCCAAAGGTTTGAAGTAACCACAGACTTCTGGATGTTCTAAATATAGGAGGATTGATAGGATCTGTGGAAAAGGGTAGCCTGCAGAGTGCACGCACACGCACACACACACACACACACACACACAATCAGCCTCCTACGCTCACAAAATTATTTAGCAATTGTGGAGAGAAAGCCGCTGACAGCTCAGATAAGTGCGTTCCAGTCCGCCGGTTTGAAATACTTTGACATGAGAGTGAAACAGCTCTGCTCTCCGTGTGTGTGTGTGCGCGTGTGTGTGCGTGCGTTAGTGGCGTTTCGCGGCGTGCCACGCAGACGCGTTGCCTTAGCGATCGGATTAAAGGAGCATCAGTGTCGCCTGCTGATGACGCGATGTGTCATCGGCGTCGCAGGTGTCTCGGTTCAAACGGTTACCGGTGTAATCCGGTGACGCGCTCGGAGCTTGCGCTTGCACGCATCTGCAAGTGAAGATTTTAAACAAACTCAAAAGACGTGCAGAAGCACAGCGAGCCGTGTCCTGTGCGGATTTATTGCTGCTGTCAAACCGGTGCGATGAGGACGTATAAGAACCTTCCCATCTGGAGAGGCGAGGAAGGGTTCCTCCATTCCTACGTGGAAGATCTCCAGACTGCAGGGAGAGAAGCAGGCTGGTATCGGCCTGCAGCGAATCCATTAGCTTAGTCAACTCAACGACACGACACCTTTACTGGATACAGAGATAAGGAAACTGGATTGAGAGAATTCCAGTTTTTCTAATTAAATGACAGACCGATTAATCGTCGATTGATTTGCACGTTGGTCTGCTTATTAAATCCATTCCCACGTTTAAGTGCATTATTTTTCGAGTGAAGATCTTGTTTGCCTGTTTATCTTCAGATGCTCTATGTTCCTCGTAGCAAGGAATGTCCTCGGGGAACTCCTGTCTCGCCGCTGTCCCAGGACCCCGGAACCCGACCACAAAACGCCCCCGTCAGCGTGATTCATCGACCATTCACACACACACACACACACAATCACACACACACACTCATGGTAAAGCGTCAATGAGCTCATTTATGAAAGCACGTCCAACGTGGAGAATTTACCTGAAAGAATGAGGACACACAAAGATGCGCTGGGCAGATGTGCACACGGAGGCTGCGTATGAAAGCGCGCGTGGGAGGAGCTCACGGACGCTTCTTTTGATGTCATGAGAAAAACGAAACAATGGACGGGACGGCCGAAAGGAAAATAAAAGAGGGATGGAGCTGAATAACTTCCAAAAGGAGCGACGGAGTCAACCGATTCGATTGGGAGAAGAAAGGGGGGGAGGGAGGACGGTGGGAGCAAAGGGGACGGAGAGGCGAAACGGGGAGCAAACATGGATGCCGGATGAATACAATTTTTCCCTTTTCTCCTTCTCGCCGTCTTCCCCCCTTTCCTCCTTCTCCTCCTGCGAGCGGGAGAACAAGAGGCACTACATCATCCCGACAGGCGCAGAAAGAGAAGAGGGGGAGAGAGAAAGCGGGATTGTGACGGAGGGATAAAGGGCTATCCGTCTCCGTCTGACGCCTCATTCATCGTCCCCTGCTCCGTCCTGCCGGCCCATCCGTCATCCGCTGTCACGCACAAACGCACGCGGAAAAGATGCACTTTGACCAACTTTCACACACTCAACAACAACGACGACGACGACGACAAACACACACATCAAAGGCTCGCCTCTCCGCCCTGTTTCACACATTCACTGCGGTGACACACAAAACGGACACACACTCCACGCTCGGTTTCTCACACACACACGCGGTCTCACAGAAACGATGACAACACGCACTGCGGCCAGAAAATCACACACAAACCTTCGCCTGGGCTCTCCGCCCTGCTTCACACATTCAGCGATGACGGATGGGAACACGCGCGCACACACACACACACGCGCGCACGCACACACACTCCGCCCAAACATCCTGAGCCCAGCGGAGACTCGTCCAGTTCTGTCCCTCCGTGGTTCCGCTCTGGGCTTTTTTTTTCCCCCGCCCCCGAGGACCCGAGACTGTGTCCAAACATGTCGCAGCGGGTTCCGGCGGACCCGGGTCGGACCGCGCGGGTCCTGCATGGTTGCACCTGTTCAGCGGCGCAGGACCACTCGTCCTCTTTAAGTCGGTAAAAAACGAAAGGAGCGCTCGCTGCAGCGGTTTCAAGGGGGACAACGGTGACCTTTTTTAGGTTTAATGAGTGAATCCTCAAGTGGCCCCAAATCTAGTTTCCTGATGAAGAGCGCGACGCTTCCAGCTACATCGTCGCTAAATACACCCAAACGCAAATCAGTCTTAGTCGGGCCTGAGAGTCGCCAGTTAGCACGGGTCCCCGTTTCATCTGAGACACCACCAGGCAGCCAGCAGACGCCGCGATGCTGGCGATGCTGCCGATTGGATGTTTACGGCTGGGGACAATTTCTGAGAGGCAACACACAAATATCATCACAAAAAAGAAGCAGTTTGGTTTTTCAGTGAAAAGAGAAACCCGTCACGGAGGTGATGGAGGTCTATCTCATCCCGGCAATGCGCGGGGGGGCGGGGGGGGGGTCATAAAGCTGACCTAAACCTCCTTTGCATCGCTGAATCTCAGGGATCAACGCGTGTCCTCCTTTTGGGACATTTCAGCGCTCACTTTTGACCTAAAAGACGGCCGGAAGAACAAGTGGAGCATCTTGACAAGAAATGACAGATGGTTCCAAGTTTGCAAAGCCAGAGAATGTGGGGAATTCACAAGACGGTAAAAAGGTGAGAAAAGGGGGATGAAAGTGGACAAACAAAGCAGGAGACGTGAGACGGAGGGGGATTGTTGAGGGTGAACGACAACAACAACAAAATCAAAAACCAAATGAAGGACGAAGACGAGGAGGAGAAAGCCTTGGAGGAGGACTCCGGGGCAAAGGGGGGAGGGATGAAAAGGACATGGGGGAGGAGGAGGTGGAAAAAAAGATAGTGGAGAGAGAGAAAAAACAAAACAGAGAAAACGAAGGAGAGAGGACCACGAGGGAGACAAAGACCTACTTGTCTCAAGTCACTGAAGGCCAGAAGCAACGTGTCACCCTGGAAGCCTGCGACCGGGCCGGCTCTGGCAAAACCTGTGGGAAAATACAAACCCGCACCCCCCCCCCCAGTCCTCCCCCGGAGAGAGGGAAGAGAGGAGGAGGAGGGGAGGGAAAAAAAAAAGAGGGTGAAAAACGGGATAATAAAAGACCTGGTCGGATTCGCTATGCATCGGGATAGATTGGCAGACAAATGACAGCCTGGGGAGGGAGGGGGGAGGGACGGGGGGGGCAGGGTGTTAGAGTCATGTCGCTGGGTCCTGTTGAAAGGGAGAAAGAGCGTGTGTGTGTGTGTGTGTGTGTGTGTGCGCTCGCCGGTGTGAAAGGTTTAGCAGTGTGTTCACTTTGAATGTGTGTGTGGAGATTTCAGAGCATTTGTCTTGTCTGAATGCATCTGTGTGTGTGTGTGTGTGTGTGTGTTGGTGCGCAAGTGTGTGCATGTGTGTGTGACAGTTGATAGGCGTTAAGACTGTGTGTGTTTATTTGTTGTTTGTACAGGGCTTTGCCTGCATGTTTGGGAACAGTTGGGGACTGTTGGATTTTGAACCCAGGGTGACGCCTGTGTGTGTGTGTGTGTGTGTGTTGTTGGGGTCGTACGGAGTGTGAGCTGGGGTCTTGGCGTCAGTCGGCCCCCGTAAACAAGCCGACTGGTATTCTGAGCGAGGGAACGAGAGCAGCAGAGTGCTGCGGAGAGAGCGAGCCTGTGGCTAATCTCTTTCACCTCAGGACACACACACACACACACACACACACACACACACACACACACACACACACACACACACACACACAGCAGCAGCACTGATTATACGCCTGCCATCTTCAGTGACCCCCGTGACACACACACACACACACACACACACACAGACACACACACACACACGGCCGTGCTCATGGTGGTTGTTAACTAACTTTTAACCAAACCTCCACTTCCTGCTGGCTACCTCTCACTTCCTGCTGGACTCCACCTTCATGGAATCGATCAATCACTTCCTGCCTGACTCCACCTTCATGGAATCGATCAATCACTTCCTGCCTGACTCCACCTGCATGGAATCGATCCATCACTTCCTGCCTGACTCCACCTTCATGGAATCGATCAATCACTTCCTGCTGGACTCCACCTTCATGGAATCCATCAATCACTTCCTGCCTGACTCCACCTTCATGGAATCGATCAATCACTTCCTGCTGGACTCCACCTGCATGGAATCGATCAATCACTTCCTGCCTGACTCCACCTTCATGGAATCCATCAATCACTTCCTGCCTGACTCCACCTTCATGGAATCCATCAATCACTTCCTGCTGGACTCCACCTTCATGGAATCGATCAATCACTTCCTGCCTGACTCCACCTTCATGGAATCCATCAATCACTTCCTGCCTGACTCCACCTCCATGGAATCGATCAATCACTTCCTACCTGACTCCACCTTCATGGAATCGATCAATCACTTCCTGCCGGACTCCACCTTCATGGAATCCATCAATCACTTCCTGCCTGACTCCACCTCCATGGAATCGATCAATCACTTCCTACCTGACTCCACCTTCATGGAATCGATCAATCACTTCCTGCCTGACTCCACCTTCATGGAATCCATCAATCACTTCCTGCCTGACTCCACCTCCATGGAATCCATCAATCACTTCCTGCTGGACTCCACCTTCATGGAATCGATCAATCACTTCCTGCCTGACTCCACCTCCATGGAATCCATCAATCACTTCCTGCCTGACTCCACCTTCATGGAATCCATCAATCACTTCCTGCTGGACTCCACCTTCATGGAATCGATCAATCACTTCCTGCCTGACTCCACCTTCATGGAATCCATCAATCACTTCCTGCCTGACTCCACCTCCATGGAATCGATCAATCACTTCCTACCTGACTCCACCTTCATGGAATCGATCAATCACTTCCTGCCTGACTCCACCTTCATGGAATCCATCAATCACTTCCTGCCTGACTCCACCTCCATGGAATCGATCAATCACTTCCTACCTGACTCCACCTTCATGGAATCGATCAATCACTTCCTGCCTGACTCTACCTTCATGGAATCCATCAATCACTTCCTGCCTGACTCCACCTCCATGGAATCCATCAATCACTTCCTGCTGGACTCCACCTTCATGGAATCGATCAATCACTTCCTGCCTGACTCCACCTCCATGGAATCCATCAATCACTTCCTGCCTGACTCCACCTCCATGGAATCGATCAATCACCCCCCCCCAACTACTTCCACCTTCGCTTCGAGTCACTCAAAAGGCCAAAAATGCTCCTTGGGTTTCTTCCTTCTTTCCTTCACTTCAGCGTCTCTCCTCCTCCTCCATCTTTTTTCCCTACTTATCGGCTCCCAGTGATTTATCCGACCTCGCTTTCTTTTCATGTGACACAATGCTGAAATTCCTCCTCTTATTTAATCTGTAATTCCTCCCTCATGTGCCCCCCTCACTTCCTCCTCCTTTCAGACTCCTTTAATGCCTCCTCTCATCCATGTTCTGCCCTCACTTCCTGCTGTACTCGTCTTGGGCTTTTTTTAATTCACAGCCCTTTCATTTAATCCCATTTTCTCTGCCCTCTTATTCCTCAACCTCTTTCATCCCATTCAACTCTATCCCTCTTTTATCATTTAATCCTTTCTCACTTCACTTTTCACACACACACGTTTGCTTCTCGTTCACTGAATCTATTTATGCATCACGCTTATTTTTTTTCTGCTCATTCCTTCCATACTTTCTCCGTACGTCCCTTCGTCTTTATTCAAACATTTCCTCTTTTGCCGGACTTTCACCACCTGAAATAAAACACATTGGTCTCGTTCGTTCTACGACTTCTTTCATCTTCTCCCTCAGGCGCGAGAGGGCAGGGAGGTGGAGGAGGAGAGGGATGGATGGAGAGGGAGAAGAACAAGCAGCACGGACCAGATGGGAAGGAGAGAAGGGAGGATAAGGGGAGGGAGCGGGGAGGAAAGGGAGAAGGACGCGACGAAGGGGGCACAGAAATGAGAAGATGCGCGCGGCCGCCCCCACCAAACGGTAACCAGTTGATCCATAGCGCCCCCTGGGCTTTCAAACAGAAACTACCCGCATGGCCGAGGAGAGCTTTCTGACTCGCCGCTTCCCAGCTTTGGTTTGTGCGTCTAAGTGTGCGTGTGTGTGTGTGTCAGCTTGAACGAAAGAAGCACGGAATAAGCGACAATGCGGCATGAAAGGGATTAAAAAAAAGTGAGGGGTCTGAGATGAAGAACAGAGGGAGGGGAGGATGAGGTCGACGGCGAATAACGTTCACCCTCCGAACCCCCCAAAAACCCCCCCGGCGGGACTGAAGAGCAGGTTTGCTTTAAAAACGCTAAAAACTCCCATTTACAAGAGCCGCAGGCTTCGCAGTCAGCTTTTCCCCTCCTGACGGGCCCCCATCACGTCGCGTTCGACGGGCTCTGACAAAGCTCGACATTTTTATGTTTCATTTAAAAACTCGCCCAGAAAATAAGCCCTTCGCTCCAACCGGGTTCTGGAAGAAAACATTCAATTCTGCACTCGTCATTGCGACTAAGGAGCCAAGTTCATGTGCCGAAAAAACTAAATAGAATGCAACCAACTCAATGTGAAAAGCACCCAAATACGTTTGTGCATATTCAAAGAAAAGAAAAGCGTTTTTCAGTCCCGCCGGCGGGTTTTGGCGGTTCGGGAGGGGCGGGGGGAGGCGGGGGAGTCAAAGCAGAGCGTGCTGCTAAATGAAGAACTAGACGAGGACACTCACCCTCGCACTCCTGCACGTCGGCGTTGAGCTGGTGCAGAGCGCCGATGGAGATCTGTCTGACCTCCGGGTCCAGCAGGAGCTCCGTCAGGGAGGTGGAGATGTGTTTACAGGCCGACATGCAGGCCGTCTGGGCCACTTTACCCTGAGGGGGGGGGACGGACGCATTAATACAGACACCCAAACACGTGTGTGTGTGTGAGAGACATGGCGCTGCCTCGACGTCTGCATTTCAGCAGCATGAAGCGGAGATGAAAATCAGGGAAAAGTTAAAACGGTAAGAAAACAGAAAGGAGAAAATCATCTGCGCCTCTTTGACATGCTGAACAAAGCTACATTAAACACACAAACCCATCGTGTCCAATACACACACAACCACACTCATGCAGGTGTGTAATTGAGCTTAATCTTAAGCCTCAGGTTCAAGTTAGTTCTAATCACATCAAAATTACACTTTGTTATGTGGATTATTTTAGTTGTGCTGGTAAATGTTGAGATTCAGTCAGTTGATTTTCTCGGTTGTTTGTTTGCGTCGATGACAGAAATAGTAACGATGGTCCAAACTGTCTTGCAGCAAACTTTGAGATAACTTTTTAAGTTGAGGTCAAACATGTGGTGATCAGTCGGGTTGGGATGCAAAGACTTTAATATTCCTGTGAAGCGATCGTGATAGAACGAGTGGTCAAACTGTTAATACGGAATTAACAGCAAAACCATAAAGGAGATCAATTCAATTACGTGTTTTCATTTGAGTGACCGTCCATTCACCTCCATTCACCATTCACAAAACCCCCGTCAGCGGCGGGACGGTCCCGTTGAAGCCGGGAGTGAAACCTGCCAGCACACATGTTCAAGAAACGCACACCTACGACAGGCCGGATATCCTCCCATACCATGTTGACCTCTGACCTCTGCAAGCGCACAAGACCCAGGGGTCAATTATCATAGGGCGAGATTGAGCGTGAAATAGGCTAATTCTATTTACATGACACACACACACACACACACACACACAGACACACACACACACACGTCCGTCTGACAGAAACGTGTCGGCGCAGAGTTCAATAAAGACACCTGGGAACCTTTAGCCTGAAGCACTAAAGGAGGGAGGAAGAAGGGAAGGAAAATATGAGTGGAAAAGAGGGGAGGTGAGAAAGGGAGAAGAAAGGAAAGAAAAACAAGTGGAAGAAAGGAGCAACGGACAAGGAAAGCAACGGGAAGGAGAGGAAAGGTGAGTAGAGGAAAGAAGTGAGGAGAGGAGAAAGGAAATTGATCATATTTGAATGGAAAGGAAAGATACTTAGGTTAGAAAGGGAGAGGGGAAAAAAGAAAAGGAAGTGGAGAGGAGTGGAGGTCGCAATGAGCAGAGCAAGGAAGGAAGGAAAGGAAGTGAGGAGGCGAAAAGGACAGAATGAGCAGAGCAAGGAAGGAAGGAAGGAAAGGAAGTGGAAAGGAGTAGAGGACAGAATGAGCAGAAAAGGAAGGAAGGAAGGAAGTGAGGAGCAGAAAAGGACAAAATGAGCAGAGCAAGGAAGGAAGGAAAGGAAGTGAGGAGGAGAAAAGGACAGAATGAGCAGAGCAAGGAAGGGAGGAAAGGAAGTGGAAAGGAGTAGAGGACAGAATGAGAAGAAAAGGAAGGAAGGAAGTGAGGAGGAGAAAAGGACAGAATGAGCAGAGCAAGGAAGGAAGGAAAGGAAGTGAGGAGGAGAAAAGGACAGAATGAGCAGAGCAAGGAAGGAAGGAAGGAAAGGAAGTGGAAAGGAGTAGAGGACAGAATGAGCAGAAAAGGAAGGAAGGAAGTGAGGAGGAGAAAAGGACAGAATGAGCAGAGCAAGGAAGGAAGGAAAGGAAGTGGAAGGTGAATAGGACGAAAGGCCAGAGGACGCGAAGGAGAGACAGATCAAGCGAAGATTCCATTCCTGCCTCCCTCTCTCCTTAAATCCTTCCCTCACTCCCTCCATCCTTCCCTCCACCTAACGAAAGTGCTCATTAAAAGCTAGTCAGACGCCAACGGCTGAACAAATAATACGAAAGAGTGAAAGAAGGAGGAAAGTGGTGCAGGGGGAGAGAGGTGAGGAGGAAAGGATGGGTCATTAAATAGGAATGAGAGGAAGGAAAAGGAGGAGTAAGGAAAGGAATGCAGACAGATGCGAATGACAGTAAAATATGCAACTCAGCACTTTCTCTTGCTGTCAGCTTCTGTTGATTTAACTATTAAATACGTGTGAAAACGGCCTCTTTTGTAGCTCTACTGAACCATTTCTCCTCTTTCATCATTTGGCAAAGTGGCTCAAAGAAAGTGAGCTGAAGGAGAAGAAAAGAAAATCTGTCAAATAGAAGCAGTTGGTGGAGACCAAAGCGGAGCAAAATCAAGATTAGCAGAGGCGAATATGTGAGCAATGAAAGGAAAAAACAGAAGAGCAGCACATTTGAGAGACAGCGAGTGAAATAAGAACATTTTATTGGGGGTGGTCTCAGTCAATAATCCCACGTGTTACTACACACCGTCTATTGTTCCCCTAAATGTTTTCATTTGTGTGATTTTAGGAGCTCAAAAAGATCAAATAACTTTTTGCAATAACAGAAAAAATGTGGTCTGTGATATTTAAAACACAGTAAATGAATTCGACTGCGTGATGACACCTTATTTACAAGCGGCGGCACACGCGCAATAAACACAACCAGATATTTCCACCAGGGAATTAAAATCCACCACTTTGAATTAAAAGAAAAGCGACGGGGGAAATGCGTTAAAACAACCAGAACCTCACACGTCAAAGTGTTCAGTGTAAAAACAGATTGGTGTCGTGAAGCACTCCCGCGGGGGGGGGGGGGTTTCGCCGTTCGCCAGGAGCAGGTCAGGAGTCGGGGAGCGCCGCTCTGATTCACGATTCCTGGAAGGGATTGGACGCGGCGGCGTAACGGGCCCCCGCGGCACATCCAGAAAGCCGTCAGTCAACCGGACGAGCGGGTCGGGGGGGCGGCCAAGAGTCAGGAGGAACAACGAAGAAATAAAATAAAATAAAATACGGCGGGGCGACGCCCTCCGGAGGGAAACCGTCTTCAGAGTGAATCTGGTTTCGGGGTCAGACTGAAGAAGGGGAATCCATTTGTGATCTGGGACTCTTTTACAACTGGAAACGTCAAAAAAAGCGTGTTAGAAACCCAGAAAAGACTCGGGAACGTTTGGGAATTCCCTCCCTGGTTGGGACGCGTGAGCACAGAACCAGGAAAACATGCATCACTGCAGCCGCATCTCGCATGCCGCTTCTCTTTTTTTTTTAGGGGTCAAAAGGGTCAGTCGGGAATCGGCACACAACACTCCCGTTATCTCAACAAGCCGGATACTCACCGGTAAGGTGGCGTGCTCTACCGGCGTTCCCTACGGTGAGAAACATAAACCGGGAACATTCAGCTGGATGGCAACACAGCAGAAAGCCGTGTGTTATTATTATTGGGAGACGTGACAAAGGAAAAAACATTTAAAAAGTTGAGGGGAAACTCGTGTGACGGCTGCGTGGAAATAAACCTCTCTCTCTCTCTCTCTCGTCTCTTTGGACGTCTTCCACCTTTTTGTATTTATTGCACACGGGCTCTTGAGATGTTCAGTAAGTCCCAAAACACACACGGAGAGAGAAGAGCAGCCAGGAACCTGCTCGGAGCGCAATCAACACAAGCCGTCGAGCAGCTTATAAAATCCAGGAAATTGGAGCTCTTTGGACTCAAAGTGGAGTCCAAAAAGTTCCCTTCCTTGACTTCCACATAATCTTTCTCAGTCCCGGGGCCTTTGGTGGTAGCCTAGCTAGCGGTATTATTAGCTCCTCTCTCCGCTGAGAGGCGGGACCACGAGGCCCCCCCGCCGAAGAAACGTGAGCCCGCTGAGCTCTCCAAGCACACGGCGGCTTCCAGCCGGTTACCGCCGCTCGCACACACACACACACACACACACACACACACACACACACACACACAGGAATGTTGCTGTGTCACGGCGAGCCGCCAATTAACGAATCGCCCGTTCGGGTTCCACTGTTGCGTAACGTCGCCGATTCCATTCAACACAAAAATGTTCCTCTTAAATGATCGTCTTCCGTCTCAAATCGACTGACCTTCGGTTTATTTGGATCCCAATTAGCTGTTTAAAGCTGAATTAAAGACGTTCTCTCGTTACCCCCTTTTCGGGTTCTCGCATATTTGGGGGGGGTTTTGGACGGGACCAAAGCTTTCTGGAGCTTTGTTTTCTTACCTTGAACTGTCAATTCAGAGTCCAACAACGTCACAGGAGTGCAAAGCTAAGTGTAGTCTTAACCCCAAAACACAATACGAGCTGCTTCTACAGTGTACTACTGTCCGTGTGTATTTTTAACCCTTAAATTCATGCGGAACACGTGAATACTTACTACTCGTTGGTTCTAGTTCATTAGTACAGAACTAGGAGCTCTAGTTAAAGTCCTTTTCTCGTTTCCTTCTCCCTCCAACAATATCCGATTCATCTACTCCATTATATCATCGGCTCGTATTTCAGAGGGTCATACCTCCCAGATTTTAGATCTATAGCGTCTGATCTACTTAGGAGGCCCCAGAGTGTGTGTGTGTGTGTGTGTGTGTGCGCGCGTGTGTGTGTTAAAGTGTGTGAGACGGCGTCGTGTCCGGGGCTCTCGGGGTGTAAGGAAAAGCTCCTTAGAAGTGCTGGAAAACACTTCGACCACCTCGTGTGTGTGTGTGGCATCGTGGCCTTGTGACCCGCTTCGACCAAATCTGTGTGCGCGATCATCTTAAAACTAACCCTGTGTGTGTGTGTGTGTGTGTGTGTGTGTGTGTGTGTGTGTGTGTGTGTGTGTGTGTGTGTGTGTGTGTGTGCGCTGCGAGCTTTATGAGAGCTGTGAGTGGGAACTTGGACCGTGTGTGAGCAAACGCCGTCAGCCGCTTTCAGGGCTTTTGTCCCGTTAATCTGAGGTGCATACATGTCGATCGCAACATGAATAGGTCACACGGCCTTGACCGGATCAATAAAACACTTCCTGAACGGGGATTTGTTGTAGCGGCAGTAGGAAAATTGTACACCGGCTACCAAACGTTTCAGATGATTAATGAAACTAGAGGGGAAAAATTCCCCCCTTTCCATCAGAACCAGCGATGCACGCTTGTGTGTGTGTGTGTGTGTGTGGCAGCCGGGCCGTGGAGTCAATGGCCTGACCTGCTGTGTGATCCGGTGCTGCTGACCTGACCAGCTGACCCTTTGAGGAGCTTACCGGGGCCCATGTTAACGATCTAACCCGCGACGCGCCGACACCCTAACGAGCTAAAGCAGATTGTTCTGCCCTGTGGCGGCCCACAGTAACATGCAGCCGGACAGGTGGGGGGGCTTGTATAACACACACACACACACACACACACTTAAAGGTAATGAAAACGTATTCTAGCTGTGCCTTCGTGCTGATTTATAACGTGCTTAGCGTGTACTGACAGGCAGGTTGGTGAAGACGCTGAAGGTGCTCTTCAGGAAAGCGATCAGGTCCACCAGGTAGTCGCTGGCCTCCAGAGCCCCGCCTCCCGGCGCCGCGGCCATCCAATCGTAATTAGCCAGCTGCAGGAACTGGTCGATCTTGGCGTTGAGGTTGGTGTAGATCTCGGCCTCGGCCGCGTGGCGAGCGTCCTGAACAAAAGGCCATGGGACAAAAAAGAAGAAGTGAGGGAGGGCGCAGAATAAAAAGGACGGACAGACGACGAGAGGAGACGGCGGGCGCACCTTGAAGGTGGAGGTCCCGTACAGCTTGGTGGCGTTGGCCGAGTCGGGCGGGACGTTGGTGATGTTCGATATGAACTCCTCCAGGAAGTGGCAGCTCTGCTCCAGGTGCGTGGTGTTTATGATCACCTGCACCAACTGGACGCAAATGTTAAAGATGGCGTCTTTGGGTTCGTTAAAACCTAAAAAGCCCCACTGGCCATCATCGTTACGACAACAGAGGACATCATGCTCATTCTGAGCAGGCTGCGCAACAACATTAGCGCGTTCCCTTTAGAGGGGGATTATAACAAGAAGGGGCTTCTTCTTCACACACACACACACCTCTGCCAGCCCGACATTCTTCTTCTTGATGGCGTACTGCAGACAGTGGCTGAGCGTTCTGGTCAGCAGGAGATTCGTGGACTTGCGGATCATATCATCCACCTCGGTGGAGCTGAGGGAAGACACACACACAGACACACAGACAGACACAGACAGACAGTGAGTGACTGTGCACAAGTCTTCTCCTGCAGAGGGCCGCCGCGCCTGAAAGCCAGTGCAAACACTTTAAGCTCATTTCTCAGTCTGCAGAAAGCTCTCCGGTTGGAAAAAGTCTAAATGTCAGCCAGTTCGAATGACATTACCACTTTATGAGCTGTCGGCCTCATTAAAAGTCAAACATCGCCTTCAATCTGCACCGCAGCCTGAAAATAATTGATCTAAATAGCCATTTAAAATTGGAGAAAATTGTCCCTGAATCAATAAATGACCCAAAGACGGCTCGTAAAGCTGATCCAGGAATAGTTTTTTCCCCATTTGCCTCATGATCCGGTATTAGCCTTTTGATTCTTAAACATACATTTACCATCCTCCAACCTCCACACTTTAAAAAGTCATCAAATTACCACCTCTGCGCCGCCAACGAGGACAGCGAGCCGAGCTCAGATTTCCTGCTTGAGTGGATGTTCGACGGCGCTAATCAGACGCCGCTCACACAATGCACACACGACCCCTTTCGCTGCACTGCAAATGTGGTGGACGTCTGCTGAAGAAACCCAGAAGGTTTTTCATGGCAGCGCGCGTCTCGCTTAATAACGCGGCTTCCTGGAAGCGTCAAGCTGCATGAGAGAAGCTGACCCGGGGTCAGTTTGAGGGAGGGACCAGCGTGCAGCGCAGTCAGACACACCAGGTGAGAGGAAACACGCGGAAACGCACAAAAAAAAAACTTTAGTACTCAACACGAGCCCAGAGAGAGCGGAGGACGACACACAACGCGGCAGAAACAAAAGCGCTGCGGGTCCAAGAGGAGGAATCCGTGTTTTTAGCGCGCGTGTTCGATGCCAGAGTCCTGTGGGTAACAAACACATTCCAACCAAAATCAGTAAACTATCTGAGCCTGGAATTCAACACAAACACACACGCACACACACACACACACACACACACATGCACCTAAGCACGGTGTCGCCTGAGGGAGAGCGAGCGCTGGAATTCTCAACTCACTTTGTTTCCAAAAAAGTAGAGGAATCCTAAAAACGTTCCGATGATTTGGAGCGAGGGGGGGGGAGGAATTCCTCTGCAGAAGTGCAGAGTGGACAAAAATAGTGTGGAGAGTGGCAAAAAGTCAATGAATGCGAGTGAACTCTGCACACACACACACACACACACACACACACACACACACACACACACACACACACACACACACACACACACACACACAGACAGAATGCGGATTGAATTTCATTATATTTATGCTGCAATATGTATATTTCTATATATATTTCATTCTGCGGTGGCCGATGCCGTCGGAGGGAAGGCAGACGGCCTTCATGCAGCATGTTCACGGCGCAGTGAGGAACACACGGGCGAGAGGTATGAACGCACTTTGAACGCACAAAAGGGAAGCGCCGCCTCCGGCCATCCAACACAGAGATCCATTTTCTGAATCGTCCGATTGTCTTCGCCTCAGTTGGCCTTCCGGCTCCTCGTCCTCCCGACAAACGCGCCAGCTGAACTCGCTCGCTCTCCCCCAGCTCCGGTTTTCACAACTCGACACGTCTCCACCACACCCCCTCCACCCCCCTCCGAAAACTCTGCTCCCCCTGAAACATCAGAAAAGCTCTGTATCACCACGGCGCTGCAGCCTCTGCCAGTCCAGCACTGTGTTTTAAATCAGACCCCAAAACGTCACGGCGGCAACTTTCCCTGCACGACGACGGGGAGTTGACTGGGTCTCCCATGGCAACGGTGTTAGTTATGTCACTTTATTCTCCATATAATAATAATGATTTTCAAAAATAAATCTTTCGAATTTTTGCATTGCATTCGTTTCTGTACTTCTGCAACATTGTTATTGTTTAGCACTAAAAACAACAGCAATAAAACATGTTTGATTTTGAAGCGTCTCCCGTATCTTGGTAATGCTTCCCGGTACGCCGGCCTCGATTGACTCATGCAGGAAGAGGGCTCACCTCATTCCAGGAGGGACTTAGTAAGGAGGCAGTTGTGTTCAACAGAAGTCTTCAAAACCAACACACACACACACACACACACTTGGTTTCCTCCCACAATTGAGAACAGAGGTTAATGTCAAAAGGTCAGCGGGATCAATGACCGCCATCGTGCTCCATCATCCCGCCGGCTTCCGGACCGGTGCGCGTCCCCCGTTTGAAGCGGGCAGGAAGGCGTGTCGCCGCGGTAACCGGATAGCGGGGCGCGCGGCGGCGCAGAAATCAAATAGCGGAGTCATTACGCTGATTGAGGCGAGCGATTAGTGGAGGAAACGCATGGACATCTTTGTTCGTTGGGAAAAGATGATTTTTTTACTGCAGGACGCGTCTCCTCTCGACGTCTAACAAGGATCGTCAGGCACAGGGAGCGCGCTCTCTTTCTAATCACTTCTCCCCGTCCGGCCTTCGTTTCTCCCTCTTCCGCCGGTCACGGATCAATGGTCCCTCCGCGCACACACACACACAAACACACACAAACTAACACGTGAGCCTTCACACAGACGCACACACTATCGAACACAAGGTCACTGGATACAAATACGCTGATAATAAATGAAGGAAAGCCACACGAGGCCCCGGGGAGGTAAAGGGGCATAAAAGAAGCTGCCATTTTCATAACAAATCAGCTCGACACTAATAATACGGATCAAACTGAAGGATTAAATGGTGTGTTGTTGCAGAATGTGAATGAAGGCTTCTTTGTTATTTGACATGTGGGGTTCAAGTTCCATGTGTGTGTTTGTGTGTTATGCATACAAGCCTCCACGCATGTGGATCTGTGTGTGTGTGTGTGTGTGTGTGTGTGTAGAATCCTTGTGGACAGCGGAAGTTGTTTCCTGATTGCTCGTCTCCTCGGTAGAAAAGTGGCTGCATTGTTTTAGTTGATTCTTCCATCATCCGTTACCATCTCACACACACACACACCACACACGCACGCACGCACGCACGCACACTTAGAGGGTTACCGTTTAACCTCGACAGAACATGGAACAGAAGCAGGACTTGATTGCAGAGTTGTGGTCAAATCTAATAAGACAAAGATCTCCGGTCGGAGTGGAAAGAATCCAGGAGGGAAAGTCGGACATATTCTTCTGCGCGTGTGTGTGTGTGTTTGTGTTGGGGTGGGGGGGGTTGTTTCCTTCCTCAGATCAACACAGGAGCTTACCTGAGATGAAGGTCTTCAGAGTATTTCAGGCAAGCGTAGATGAACTCTTTGAGCTGGCAGTAGACTTTTGGCACAAACTCTGAGAAGGGAAGCTTCTTGGGGAAAGGAAGCTGGAGGGAGAAAGCGGGGATTAGGTGACATTTCATTGCGTTCTGATTCGTTGGTTTGTTCTGATGCGTGATCTGCTGTTCTGATCCGCTCTACCTTGTCCAGTTCGGGGTCTTCCAGAGGAAACTGGGCAGTGTAGTGTTTGTACTCCTCTTCCGTGGACACGGGGATTGGACTGAAGTTGTCCTGGTCCAACACCTGCCTGCACAGGGGAAAGAAAAAATAACAAGAAGAATCTTCTATTTTCAGACAGGAATCACAGAAATGCCTCTCACACACACACAGACGCACAACTATCCCATTGGGGGTCATTGCAATGCTTGTGTTTTTTTTTTACCACTTCTTGTTGGCGCTCCAGAGTTCGGACGTTCCAGCGTTCCATGGAGAGGCCGTGAACCGGAGAGCGCTCCCTCTCCAACAATACAACATTCCTGTGGCTTCCCCAGCGTGTGCATCTGTGTGTGTGTGTGTGTGTGTGTGTGTGTGTGTGTGTGTTCTCACTTCAAGTCCCTCTGGTGTCATCGCACAAAAGCGATGGTGAAACAATGGCATGTAAGCCCGAAAACACACACACCCTCTTGTAAGGGTACTACCCTTTCTGTTCCGGACGTTTGCTTTAAAAGCCTTCCTCCCTCCGGCTGGTCGTAAAACATCAAAACCAAGACGAGGACGTTTCCCACAAATCAACAGTGGTGCGTGTGCGTTTAGAAGTCCCACAAACTAGGTGCACCCTGGCGACAGGAAGGGGAAGGTCGGTGCGGCACGCACTCCGCTACTGAAACGCTAAAACGATCCCCCCCGAACGTGCCCCGAGGCGCCTCGCCAGCAGAAGGTGGGCGATCCGGTGGCCGCAGGTACCTGAAAGTGACGTTCCACCGCTTGAGCAGGATTTCCCCGTACTGCTCCCTCATCTCCAGCAGCATGTCGAACAGCTGCGACACCGGGAAGCCATAACCCTGCAGGGAAAAAAGAGGTGTTTAAAGCTTTTATTCTGAAGAACACGTGGATGGGAGAACATGTTTATTCACTGGTCATGGACCTGAGGCACCTACCTGCAGCGTGTCTGCAAAAAGCACAATGAGATTCTTCAGATCCAGGACCAGGTCGGGGTTGTCGCAGTACGACTGAGGAGACAAGAGGGGGGTTTGTTTATGTGCCGGTGGCTACTGGCGGGCTACGCGGGTTTCGCTCGCGTCCTTACAGAGTGCGTCCTCAGGGCGGCGATGAGCTTGGACAGCGCCAGCTCCCACAGCTCCTCCACGTACGCCCGGTTGACCAAACCCTGGGTGGTGTGAAGGACGTGGTCCTCTACCACGAAGAAGCTGGGCGGGGGGAGCGACACGATAATTAAAAGACAAAATCATTGCTTATTTACACAAAAACTGGAGGTTTTGGTTTTAGGTTTAATGGGTAAAATAGAACATTTAATCTGCCCTGACACTAATAAAATGTTACTTACATGAAGAAATAAGAATGAAGGAGAAGAAGTGGTTTGAATTACTGAACAATGTGAGAGAAACAGACGCGATGGCATTTCCCAAAACGTTAAATGGGAAAAACAGACCTGAGGGCATTTTGTGTGTGTGTGTGTGTGTGTGTGTGCGGCAGAGATGTCCAGCCCATGCAGTGTTTATAGAAGCGTCTGTTCAAGTCAGACAGAATGAATAACAGCAATAAGCCAACCACCATCACACACACTCCATCAACTGTGTGTGTGAACGCAACGGGGAGAGTTGGATGGAGTGACAGCTGAGAGGAAAAGTATAAGGAAGCTTCTGAGTGAGTGTGGCCAGAGAGATGAAAAGGGTAAAAAAAATAAAAAAAAATTTAAAAAAGAAAGAACCGAAGGGGATGAGAGACGAAAAGATGTGAAAAGCTCAAACAATGAAATGAGGTGTCTTCAGACGCTGAATGTTTGCTTTCACTCAAACTCTCTCTCGCCAAGTTACACATGGACAGTTAGAGAGGAGGGTGAAGGGTGGACGTGTGGACGCACGGATGCGGGCGTTTGTGGACCGGGCGGCGGATGGATGCGGGCGTTTGTGGACCGGGCGGATGGATGCGGGCGTTTGTGGACCGGGCGGCGGATAGATGCGGGCGTTTGTGGACCGGGCGGCGGATGGATGCGGGCGTTTGTGGACCGGGCGGCGGATGGATGCGGGCGTTTGTGGACCGGGCGGATGGATGCGGGCGTTTGTGGACCGGGCGGCGGATGGATGCGGGCGTTTGTGGACCGGGCGGCGGATGGATGCGGGCGTTTGTGGACCGGGCGGCGGATGGATGCGGGCGTTTGTGGACCGGGCGGCGGATGGATGCGGGCGTTTGTGGACCGGGCGGCGGATGGATGCGGGCGTTTGTGGAATGGGCGGCGGATGGATGCGGGCGTTTGTGGACCCTGAAAACTCTCCTGATGAAGCAGTTAATTAAAGATGGAGGCACTCACCCGACAATCTGATTGAAGTACCGCCTGTATCCCTCCAGAGTTTCATGCTGGAAATACACAAGAACAACAACAAATATAGCGGGAAGAGAGGAAGAGCGTTCAACTCCAGAGTTAAAGGTTAAGGGGTGTAGTTATGAGTGTGTGGGACTCGAGGTGCGTTCACACACACACGGGGTGGAGGTGCAGGGTCATACCATGTTAGAGTGCGGCTGCAGCACGAGGCGAGCCTGTTTCCTCCTCTGCTTCCTGTAGTAGTTCTCAAACACGTCACGCAAACCCTGGGACACAAATCACGGGTTAGCTGACTGAAGAAAAATGAGGCTGATTTCAAGGGAGAATGTATAAAAAGTTAGAACCACGGCGCGATGGGAAAGGTCACACTGAGGCCGTGTGTGTGTGTGTGTGTCTCAGAGAGGGAGACAGAGAAAGTGTCTTTGATGACCGGCTCCGGTTCAGTTTTACTTGGCGTCACCTGTCAGACATCAAAACTAGAAAAACACAGAACGGGCTTTCTGAACTTGTCCGCCTCGTATCTTTTCCTTCCATTACACAGAAGCTCTCTCGCTCTCTCATCTCTCTCCCCCTTATCTCGTCTCTGTGGGGGAAACGGGACCTATCTGGGGGCCAGACCAGGACCCCGGAGTCCTGGGCGAGCTCAGCGATAAGGAGGCAGATAACTGACATGTATATCTACACTGCTGACTAGCAGGAAGTGACATCACATGTAAAGAAGGAGATAAGGGGCCATGGAGAGCTATAAGGTCATTTAAAGAAAAGGGAAAGTCAGATTGTGTTACATCACTATTTGGAGCCCATCATTATTATTTTGTATTATTAAGACATTTGTGAGAAACTTTCACTATTAGGAGCGTAAATCTATGAAAAAAACTGCATTGCAAAGTGTTTTTTCATTTGTTCTGGATGTCACATGGATGCCTTCCACCTAAAACAATCGCTATTCAAATACGCGATTTGGACACAAATGTAATAACACTCAAAAAAAGGTCCAGAGGAGAGTTTGGTGTCGAACCCGGGTCGCCTTGTTTAAATGCTTCTGAACCGACCCTCGTGGAACAATGTCCATTGAAAAGCGCTCACACAGAACAATGAAGTGGATGGAAGGAAGATAAGTTCCACTGGTTGAAGCCCAGACGTCCGCGTGCTGGAACCACGTTTAGTCCCACCTCAGAACAATGAGCATCCGAGGAGCGAGAGCGGCACCGAGCGGCCGTGACCTCCTCGCCACACGCTCCCCTGACGGGGAGCTGGACCTCATACTCCCGTTTAAACCGATCACATCGTGTGTGTGTGTGTGTGAGAGAGAGACTAACAAAAGCGGCATTGTTTCGTTAGCTGGAAAAATCCTGGACTTAAAAACATGGAAACAGAAAGCAGGAATGGAGAGAAGGATGGAGACGGGAGGAAAAATTTAAAAAGGAGGTGGAGAAAGTGGTGGTCTTGATTGCAAGCAGGGCTTCACATCCAGGTTTACTAGACAAATAAATGAAACGGCCACATGCACGTGGCTGTGTGGGTACGGATCGCTCATTTAACGGTGTGTGCGTTCAGGATTTTCCAGTCAATCCTGCTGCCCGGTTCCAGCAAACTCTTTTTTTCAAATGGTGAATCCACGTCTGTGCCCAAGGCCTGTCAAACACACAACTTTAAACCGTGTGTGTGTGTGTGTGTGTGTGTGTGTGTGTGTGTGTGTGTGTGTGTGTGTGTGAGTGACCTCCGAGGTGAAGAGGTCAGACCTTTCAACACCTCACCGAGACTAAACACACTTCTTCCCCCCTCCGTCTCCCATCCTTCACTCCCTCTTCCCTTATCCATGTTTTCTTCCGCTCTTCTCTCTGAATCACCCGCCTCCCTCTGTGATGTGTTTTCACTCTCGTCTTCCTGTTTTAACCCCTGTCACTCTCTCCTCTCTCCTTCCTGTGAACGTCGGGAGTCACGCCGCTGACCTCCCCCCTCCCACTGTGTCACGGACACTTGTTCATCATTTAGAGGGGAAGTGAGATGGAATTCTGGGTTCAAAGACCAGGACACACCAAACAGACTCAGTTCAAGTGATCGCTATATTCACAATATTTAATAACTATATATTGGCTTATTTGTCTTATTGTGTGACTTCTGCCTATATTCTGCTGCTTTGGTTTAACTAAGACCAAGAGGAGAGCTCATATTACTATTACGTTATTTTATTCATTAATAAAAGGCACTGCAAGGCTTTGCACCAGCGTAATTAATGCTCATAGCTTATGAACCGGGGGGCTCTTCAGATCCACAAAGACTTTTAACAGTTGCGCCCCGACCTGTAAGAAAAGTGTGCCGCTTTTAAACATGATCAATATCCAAAAACAACACATCAAGTGACAAATCAAACGTCTCTCAAGGCCATCCAGGAGGTAAAAGGGAATAACAAGATTATCATTAATCTGCTCTTTTTTTTCTGCCTGCCAGCATCATGACATCGTCCCTTCTAACTCTTTGAACTTCCTCTATCATCCAACCTCACCCCCTTTACTCTTCCTCTAACCCCAATGCTTTCTTTTTCTTCTGCTGCCTCCCTCCATCGCTCCCTCTTTTTACCCGTTCATCTTCTAATTCCCGTCAAAGTTCATGCACTTCCTGTCCCCCTGCCAGACACACTGAACAGAAACAGCCGACCCTCTGGTCGCATTGGCCCGGTCACAGTACACACACACACACACACACACACACACACACACTGTGCAGCCGCCTGGTTGGAGTGAAGCCAGGCCCGAGGCGGAGGCCTCGTCTGACCGCATCGCATACGTCTCTATGCATAAACCTTTAGGAGAAAACAAACTTCAAACGGTGGTCGCTGAGAACAGAAAAGCGTTTTTTGGTGAGCAGTTAAGATTGTCTTCTGTTGTACGTCAGGCAGATTTTGAAAAAATGTCGTCACGTGTGTTTTTGGCCTCGGCCCCAAGACTTCCCAAAGGAACTTCTTGTGTCTGCACAGCTTCATCCGTTTAATTTGTATTTGCAGAACCAAAATTAAACTAAGGAACACGCACACACACATACACACACACGAGGTGTCCGCAGTTCAGCACCGCGGACAGCGCCGAAAAGTCGGCCATTTAAATGAACATGCGGGGAATTAATCGGGGTTAGAGGTCTCCATCGTCGGATCAGTCGACGTCACAACGAGAGAGAAGAAGTGGACTCACTCACCAGCACCGTGTAGATGTGCAGACAGCGGTAAACGGGGGAGAAATCCACCAAGTCCTGAGCACCCGGCACCTACAGAGACAAATAAACGCTTATACACATGTCGTTGATGTTTTGACAACAAAATACGTTTTTTTTTATTTCGTGCAAATAAAGTTGAAACGGAAATTCAAACAAGAAGGCGAGCGCGCTGCAACTACAGAGGATTATAATGTGGTGCTGAAGGCGACAGAAGAGAGTAGAGCGAGTTGGATTGTTCGCACACCGTCGCACTTCAGCGCGCAATTATTTGTTTAAAAAGTAAAGCGCTGCATTATTTTGCCAGTGTCACCACATCTGGTGTGACCATCCCACATTCCGCCGCTTCCTCCCTGCCCACATCCTCCGTGACCCCCGGGGAGAGCAACACGGGGGCCAACTGCCCATTTCAAAGCACACTCGGTCTCAAAGGGATGTGCCCTGTTGCCCTGTGGAAAGTTAGCTTTCTATAAAAAAAACACACAATGCCAGCTTTGATGTGACAACGAGGGGGAGGGGGGGAGGGGAGGGGGGGGAGAAAAGCAGGTAAATGCAGTTTAAAGCTGAGAGAATGTGCATCTTCCCCCGTGATCCATAAAAAAAGGACACGAGTAGAAGAACAAAGGGAGCAAATAGAAGTAGGAAGCGGGGACACAAGGGGACGGCTGTAAATGAAGGGAAGGGGAAAAGACGCGGCAGCGGTGGCGCGAGGAGACGGGCGGGCATCGCCGCGTCTCAGCGGCGCCGGCGCGGTCGTAACCCCCGGCGACCGCGGGGTCAGGCCCTTTTGTTTCGAGGCAAGGTTGAGTTAAGTTTACAGGACGTAAATAAGCCGAGGGGACGACGGGGACCTCAAAACACAACGACGGGGGGTTGACAAGTTCACCCTCATTGTGCTTCTCTGTAAACATGTGGCCGAGGACCTTAAATGTCCCACAGCTCCAGAGTGTCATTTGGTATAAAAAGACAACACGGTGAATGAAACTAGAGAAATGAAAGTGCTCTTATTAGTCTGAAGGATTTGAACAGATCAACTCAACACACTGCTGGCAAAAAGATTAGATTATGAGAGAAGACAGGAGGACACGAAAGGGACGGAGGCATTCTGATGGGTTTTCATGTTGGAGATTAGAGGACGTGATTAGATCCCGTCCCATATTCATCGTCCAGCTCGAGAGGACAGATTGAAATACTGTGTGTTTGTGCGTTTCATTCCCTCACCTCATCGTCCTCTTCGTCCTCCACATCCAGAATGCCGGAGTCCTGTTCCGACACCGGACTGCCGCGCTGCCCGCCGCCGTCCGCCGCCGCCGCCGCCTCCTTTCTGCTGCGCCGGCCAATGGGGGCCCTCGGCTGCGTGTCCAGCGAGCGCTGCATCTGGGCCTGAAGCACAACACGGGAGTCCAACTTTAGAGGCCGCACGCAGGTCCAATTCAAAAAGGGTTGTTTTATTGTTCTCTTTTCCAGTTATTTCCTACATTTCCCAGAACACCTTTCAAAAGCCAGAGAGGAGGAAGAGGAGCTTGTTTGCATTTAGCTTTTTGGCAAAACTTCAGAGCAGAGGATGTCCTTTGATGGTCTTACACCAAAAACCAGATGTACACCGAGAACAATTACACACCGTCTGCGGCGCGGACGTCTGCTACGATTACACTTTACAGGAAGAAAGGGGAAATAAATAAATAAATGGACGCGGATGTGAAAACAAGTCTGGGAGCAATAAGCCTTCATTTTAGCCAATTTTTGGTTGAAAAACGTAGAAATCGCCGGCGAGCTCACGCAAACCCATAAAGACAAAGAAAAGGAAGGGAAGGACAGGAAGGAGAAAGAGTCAAAGCATCCAAAGACCTAGATCATAAAGTAGTAAAGTGTTCATATGGAGCAACATTTAGGTAATGGCACAATGATCCGGGCGGTGAGGTTTTCCCAAACATCAGAGCAATGCGATGTGCAGTTTAATTGTGGAACACAAGGTATGGTGGGAAATGATGCTCCCCCCTCTGCAGCGGCCCACGAGGCGGGATGAGGCACGTTGAAATAAGAAGAAAACAGGAAGCTTTGGTTGGTCCTGTTTCTTGTAGAGATTATGGAGACGCTTTCCGTCTCCGCTCTGCGTCGCTCGCTTTTGGATTTTGTTCATCGAATCTCATTGGGATGCCGATGGGTCCTGTGGGAAACCCAGAGCGGGGTTCCCACCCACGCCCAGATCCGCCGCCGCGCTTTGAGAAAATCGTGGGGAATTCGGCTTCCCGAAGCGTTTAAATCCGCCGATTCAAAAAAAAAGGACGTCAACAGAAGACGTCAGCGGCTTCGATCTGTGCCGCCGCCCCGCGGCTCTAACGACGGCCTTAATGAGAAAAGCGGGTGTTGGTGGGAGGGCGGCTACGCACCGGACACACAGCATCACAACACAATGCCATCTTTGATCTGACGCCCGCACGCATTACGGGGCCGGTGACTCACATCGGACGACCAGCACAAACAGAGCCGGTGGAAAGGGGGGGACGGGGGGACGGGGGCAACGGTAACGTGCCAAATGTGACCAAAACCCACTAGAAGTCTCGTAAGAGGCCAAAGAAAAGAGAAAAGCCACAGACCTCAAAAACAAAGTGGAGAGCCTTGTTTTGGGTTTCTCCTCAAAAGGTCGTCGCCCACACACACACACACACACACACACACACACACACACACACACACACAGAGACAGACAGACAATGACACGGACGTCAGCACCTGCGTCAGAGACGTCCACTCAGAGGCTGATTTTGGGCTCTTTAGCATTCGCCAACAGGTGGACGCGGGTCCCCGGGGAACCCGGCGGGTTACAGGGACAGACCCCCCCCCCCCCCCCCCCCCCCCCACCTCGTCTTTTGTCGCTTCTCTCTTCACTCTGCTCGACACTCCAAAGCTCGAGTGAGGGCAGGAACGTGCGTCATCTCTTGCGCACGGCCCCCCCACTACAGTACGGAAAAGAGGGCATGGAGGGGAGAGCAAGTGGGGGGCAAAGGTGGTGAAGTGGAGGTGAAGTGGAGGTGAAGTGGAGGAGCCGTGAGGGGGACGAGGACCGGACTTTGAGCTGAAAGCCTCCGATGTGTGCGAGTGAGGAGCGAGCGGACTTTCCCTCTCCGTTCCTATCAAACCCTGATGCGTTTGAAGGGTCGTGGACGTTTGAACCCAGCGAGCGGCGACAATTTGGTCACGTGAGAAAGAATATTTACCCTCGGTAATAACGTTTATTTGTGCGCGTTAAATGAATGCTGACTGGAAGACGGAGGCCACAGATCACTTATTCTGGCAGGCTGAGTCCCAAACAGAAATAGTGATGAGCGACGGCGGGGAACCGTGGAGCGCTATTGGGCGGACGCCACACGCGCACACGCACGAGACGCCGGTCCGGCGCGTGCCCTCCAAACACCCTCGCTGCACGCACACGCGTTCAGTAACTAGATACAAGTAATCAATCTTCTTCCACTTCACAGGACCAGCAGTCTGTTCCCCATTAGTGTGTGTGTGTGTGTGTGTGTGTGTGTGTCTACCGAATGCACAGCAGAAGCTCTGAACTCGTGTTTTGCTGAAAGTGAAAAAAGAAGAGGAGAAAGAGGAGTAGATGGAAAACAGTAATGCTACCTCTCATTACACGGGGGGGGGGGGGTGAATATGTTTGTCTTATTGTGGAACTTTGGTCAATATAAACCAGAATAAACGATTGATGGAAGCAGATGAGGGTAAAGCGGCGACTCTTCACATCGTACACACTCACTTTGTTTTAGGGGCTTGAATTTCAATAAACAAGGATAAACTGCTCATTCGGCCTGCTCCTCTTCTCGTCTCCCTCGCCTCCCCCATCCTCCCCCTATCCACCATTCCTCTAACCATCCTCTTCTTCCCGCTTTCCCTCCTCCTGCATCCTTGTTTCCTCCTCCCTCTCTTCACATATTCCTTTCTCTGATTCCATCTTTTTTTGTCGTCTCCCCCATCTCATCCCTCTATTCTCCCCGCTCTTGGATTTCTTCTCCTCCACACATCTCCCCCCTCCTCCCCCTTCCTCCTCTTCTATGGGCATGTGGCAGCAGACAATAGCTCCATTGTAAGCCCTGTGCTCTCCTCCGTCTCCTCCCTCCTTCCCCAGATCTATTTATTTTCACATCCCTGTAACGGCGGCCGGGCACAGAGAGTTTGGATAATTTGTAACAGAGCGCAGCAGAGAGAGAGACACTCAGTCTGAGCGAGACAGAGAGAAAGAAGAAGGGACCGGGGAAAGGAGGACAAAGTCTAATTGGTTCCTCCACACACACATAAACACACTTAGTTCTGATTGAGTGTGAGCGCTCCGGGCCAAACATTCGATACCACGACATGATCCCGGTATCAGTGTCGGGGGCCCGCCGGCCCGCCGGGGGCTTCCATAATCTCCCTTGTAATTAGTGGTTAGAGGAGTTAGCGGTGAGCTCGGCGACTGCAAGTGGATTTTTAACCGCCTGTGATTCCCAAAGTGCGGCCGCAGGAACACCCCCCCCCCCCCTGAAGGCTCCAGAGCGCAGAGTGAAACTACTGAAAGCACATCATCACGGGGGGGTATTCATTTAAATCCCGTGAACTCCTTGATGGGAGTTCAAATGAAAGGTTTTAACAGACACAGAGGAAACCTAGAGGGCCTTTGTGAGGCGCCTCCAGAACATCCCGTTAGGGCCCCGAGGAGAAGCAGTGGATGGGTGAAGACCTGCAATCGCGTTTTAGATTGAGAAGTGGTCCTCTAGTGACACCTAGAGGACTAAATAACAACCTTCCCCCTGGTGTAATTGTACTTTTTCAAGTGGGTCAAACCGTGTCAGCTGACAACATCTAATGCTGCTCACTGCATGAGGAGGACGCATGGACGTGAGGACAGGAGGAGAAGGGGTCAAACCTCCAGGCGAGGAGGTCCGAGCGGGACAAAGTGCACCGAAAGGTCGGTGGAAGCCGACACGCGTCCCATCCGTCCGTCGTCGAGCGCCACTTAACGCCCGGAGTCCCACGAGGCAGCACGAATAAACCAAGCGAGGCCCCGCTTTGAGCTATCGGACACCGCGAGAGGACGCAAAACACACAACGGTGGTCTGACGACTACTTCCTCGGCCTCGGGAAAACAGAAAAACAATTAGGCGAGTGCTGAAAAGCAGACGCGAGTGTGTGTGTGTGTGTGTGTGTGTGTGTGTGTGTGTGTGTGTGTGTGCATTGGCGAGCCATGGCGTCTCCTGCAGCGCCTCCATGTTTACAGGGGAACCACAAAGTTACACAAACGCGTTTAAAAGTGTTGACAATAAGTGTAATGAATCTCTTTCTTATTTACAGGACGCAACTAGTCAAAACTGCTTATTTTTGCCAAATAAAGGGATCTTTATAAGGTATCGTTAGAGCTTCCACTTGGTCTTCTGAGGGAAGTGTTCTGCATCAATGTGTATTTTGTTCTTTAGATCTTCCATAGACATTCTGCTTCCACGTGTACCTGTCGGATGGCCGTCTCTCCGATCTTGTCCGAGTGTTTCCGGATGCTCTCCAGGAAGTCTCTCAGCTGCGTCATCGCCGTGTCCCGGATCTGGGTCCTCAGCATGGGGATGTTTTCCGCCATGATGGAGCAGAACCGGTACTGACCCGCCCGGGGGAGACACGTGTGCTCCAGCAGCTCCAAGGTCCGCAGCGCCGGGTAGTACCTAACACACACACACACATAGACGTTATGTGTGTGTGTATATACAGTATATATATCTGGCTCCACCTAGTGGTTGGAAACAGTGGTCCAAATCGGCAAAGTGCACCACTTTCCTTCCTTCAGGACCACCATTCAACCCCCTCAACGAGATCCCAATGCCCCCCTCCTTCCTGCCCCCATTCCTCCACCTCCTGCACCTCCTCCTCTACTCCTCCATTAATGACCGCTAACCCGACACATCTCCAATTTATTCTTTTGGAACTGTATCTGCAAATTAACCTTCATACAGCATTTAATAATGTAACCCAGAATTGGTAACTGACCTTTTGGCCCTCATCTGCTCCTGAAGTCTGCTGTACATCTCCAGGACTGGGGGGAGGGGACACCAAAGAGGGTTATTCTGATCCCGCCAGTGCTGCTTTAGGGGGAAAGCTGTGCATCTCACATCTAGCCGGCGTTACCTGGCAAGCAGTGCGACAGCTTGTCTATGGTGGAGGCGATGTTCCTCTGTTGCACGCGGCACTTCTGCAGCTCCTCCATGGAGCCCATGAGCTGAGAAGAAGAGGGGGGGGGAAGGATGGAGCGTTACTTCAGAGACAAGTCCTGAAAAGGGGACGGTTAGGACGTCCGCGACATTTCTCGTCTCACCTCTTTGCCGTCATCCTGAAGACGCCCGTTGGTCTCGGTCACCTGACTCTGAGGGAGAAGAAGAACCAATGAGAGAAGAGCTCTCCTCCAGCTCCACATCCAGCTGTTCTGATCCACAACCTCCACCCGTCCCCCCCTCACCTTCAGCTTCTGTGCCTCCCCTCTGACTTTGAGCAGCTCCGTGATGGAGTCGACGAACCCCTGGAAGTGGTGGTTGCACATCTTCTCGATCTCGCGGTCGTGGTTCCTGATCCGCACGTCCAACTTCTCCATGAAGAGGCCATGCTCCTGGCCGTCATACACCGACCTGGGCGGAAAAAACAAAAAGGGAGGGAGGGAGGGAGGAGAAGACAACGGGTAAGAAGGGACAAGATATTTCCAAAAAGCTCGCTTCATTAAACTCCGTATTTAAAAAAACTTTAGGGGTCAAAGGCAAAACTGTCTGCAAAATAAGCTTGAACACATATTTACTCCACTTGTTTGTGGCATCAAGTGAAACATTAACAAGACGTGTGTCTTCATATTTCTGTGTGTTTCAAGGTGCCTCATTGCAATAATGAGACGATACTAAAAAAAGACAAGAGGAAGGAACGTTTCCTTCAGGGGGCGCTGACGCATCGCTGCTGATGCTCCTCCGCGTTCCCACATTCTCTGCCACCGACCACCGGCTGTTTTAATCATGAGCATAACACACACACACACACACACACACACACACACACACACACACACACACACACACACACACACACACACACTTTATAAGAAGAATAAAGAAAGTGATGAACGTCAATAAGTACTTCTCCTTTTAGCTTATTTACAGGGCATTCAGACTAAATCAATATAAAAAAATGTTAATGAGAGCAAAGACTTTTAATAGATTCAAAACGCTTATAAATTTACATTCTCATTCAGCCTGTTTTTAGTATCTTTCTTCTCTGTAATAACAATCACAGCTCTTCCTGTGTGCTTTCCCTTCCACACACACACACACACACACACACACACACACACACCTGTGTATGTGTTGAACCCCCCCCCTTCCTCCTGTTGACCAGGAAATGCCCGACTTACAATGGCGAGTAGGTCTGACGCCACCGGGAGCTTTCTTTAGACACACAGAGTGTGTGTGTGTGCGTGTGAGACATTCATGGAATTAAGGAAGAAGGCTTCCATAAATGTAAAAGCAGCGGGAGGAGCTACACGGTGCGTGCGTGCGTGTTGTCACTGCCCTCGACAAACATAACAAACAATAAATTCACCCTCATTCACTCAGTTAGAATCCTATAAATGAATACATGAGTAGGGGGAGCAGGTCGTTCTCGATATGCGCATGATGTTATTTTAGCTTTTTAGTGTTACAGCTGACAGACTTCCTGGTGACTCCTGTGCGAATTCAATTAACCTCCAACAGGAACAGGGATGTAAAGTCTTACACATACTTGAAAAATGACTTAAAACGAGTAAACTACAGGCTACTTTCACCTCGAGAGAAACATCCCGTCCATTCGCCATATTTACAAACGAATCATGTGCCTTTTCCGTGATTAAAAGTTAGATGGCGAACGTCTAAAAAGACGAGTTAAGTACAACTTTGATGATGAGAAAGTGAGTTGACTTTTTCAGGCTCGCTTAGAGGAAGAGGAGGTTAAGACTGTGGTGTGTGTGTGTGTGTGTGTGTGAGAAAAGTGAGTGTGCATGCAAGAATATGTCTGTGTGTGTTGGTGTGTCCTCCCCGACTACAGACTGATGACTCAGCGGGGTGTGTGTGTGTGTGTGTGTGAGTGTGTGTGAGTCTTAACAAGCTGGTGGCGAGTCGCTCCCTTCGGACACGCTGAATGTCTGAGGCGTGAGATTATTCCCTCAGAGCTCTGCAGCTCAAATGAAAACCCTAATGCTTCAGAAACCTTTAGAACATCTGCACGCACTATAAACCCTTAACAAAGGCCTTCGCTGAATCAATGTTTACATTTGCACACGATTCTGCTGAAATTCAGCAGTAGCTTTGTTGAAGCTGAATAAACGCTCAGTTTTTGTGCAAATAACCACGATGGATAAAAAAGCCTCGACTGACTTCAGGCGGTTTCTGTTCACAGCTGCTAAATTATATCCATATCGGGAGGGAAACCACTCGAAGGAAAGAATACCACGATTCACGTTGGCATGCGCTCATCGGTATCGTCGCCATGGTTACCTGCCGTGCATTATGCCGCCTTCGCCAACCGCTTTAAACTGTGGTTCAACCGTCCGGTACAACTTGCACGGCCGAGAAGCTGCCGACCAATCAGAAACAACCCCCCCTCCCTCCCCCCAGCGGCTATAGAAAAGGGAAACCACACACATAAAGGCCCCCGTCATTAATGGCTATATGTGAAGAGACTAACCAGCGGCAGGCTGTTAAACACAGGGTGGGGCGCTCTAACTCTCTCACACAGTTACTGACGAAGAAATACATTTTAAAAACTGCAGATCACTGCGGTTTGTACATTTTCTCTGCTATATGTGGCTATAAACTGAAAAATGTCTTCTAATAATAAGAAATATAATAATTTTAGTTTTTTTTAAGCAAATGGCTTATTTTGAACGGAGATGTTTTTTGTATTTTAAAAATGGATCAAAAGATTAACAGCAATAATAACTACATACAACTGCCCACCAGTTTGTTTTACTACTCATAATTGGACAATGAAATTAATATTTTTCCGGACCTCGAGCTGTGGAAAAAAGAAATATTCGTCACACCCGATGCCGGTGTGAGAGCATCGTGGTGGGAAAAGGCAGTGGCCTCAGACGGCGACGTCACGTAGGAAACTTAACCAAAGTAAAATAGCTTCATTCAAAGGGTCTGGCGTCGGATAATTCAGCACCATGAAAATGTTACCAATTGTCTTTCAGTCAATGAACTATAACATGTCGGTTCTAAAAAAGGTCAAATATCTCTCAAACTATAACTCAATCAGACAGTGAAAAACGATCTGCTGCCGCTTCAACAAAAACGATTCCTGCAAACCGGAAAAACGACACCAGAGAGGAAGCAGTTGCATCCGTCATCACCTGATACGTTGATCGCTCCTGCACTTCCCCTGGGCCGAAAATAACACGGCCCCAAACAGGCTGCTCTTTATTTATTAAGCGTGTGACGGTGCGGAACGCGGATCCTCGACCTGACCAGACACGGGACGAAGCGGTGACATCACATCCTCGCCGTCTGACCGAGCGTCACGCGGACGCACTCGAGAGGACAACGTGGCGGGCCGGAGGCGTCGCACCGAGCTGTCCAGGCGTGTGACAAATGCGTCTGGGGCGGGCACGCCGGACCTCCCGCCAGGCAGAACAACAGATGACAGATGCATGAAACGTTCAGTAACACATCACATCCTTGTTCTTTAGTTTTATCTTATTGTCATCTGATATTTATATGACCACTGCTATTTACCAACCGTTGTCTTGCCCTACATGGTTCATTGAATCATTGAATGTGTCGACCACGCATGTGGCTAATAAAGTCAAACTTGTAATCAGCCTAAATATCAAGTTTAAATCAGTGTTACTATTAAGAGTCAAAGGGAGGCGCACACACACACGGTTTACTTCGAGAGGTCACAATTCATACTTAAATGATTCATGTGGGGATATTTTTAAGTGATATGTGAAAACCACTTGCTGTATGCATCCTCTTTATTAGTGTGTGTGTGTGTGTGTGTGTGTGTGTCACACATGGAAACAGGGCTGTTACTCATTCCAGGTCCAAGCACAGATGAAGCAATGCCTCGTCCTCTCAGACTAATGGGATGTGAAACCATGCACCCCGACACAAACCCCAACAAGTCAACAACAGAGAAGCCATTCAGTCTTTTAAGTGCAGTTTCCACTAAATTATTGAGCAACACTCATACGCATTGATAACAGATGGAAAACGTCACAGCGCTTCTGCACTTGACACTCCTTCGAATATGCTGTTGCTAACCACTTAGCAGGCCAACGTGCGATAATTAACGTTAGCCAACTAAGTTACCCTGCGGATAAGTTGACCGACCCTCGGGGGGAGAGAGGGAGAGAGAAACAAGACAGCCATTTTTAAACAAACAGAGCCCTCAGCTAGCAGAGACAACCTCGAGTCTCGTTGTAAGCTCCGGCACCAGTGAGCAGAATGTCAATTAGTTAGCAGAGCTAGCTTGTGCTGGCTTGAGTTTCTCAACCGCTTGTGGCGATATTTACACACTTTTGGAGAAAAACATGAAAAACGACCGCATCGGGTCATGAGTGTTAGACAGTTATGACTCGCTGCGTAACTTTACACACCAGTGTCGATTATGTAAATTAGCTAGCGCTTTTGTTTTGCCAAAGTTAGCCTGCTAGCCGTCCGATAATGGGAACATGGTCGTTAAAGTTTTGGAGCAAGCGCCCGGAGTCTCGCTGGAGTTGCTAACTTGGTGCTAATCGCGGCTAGCCGCCTCCCCCCCCCTCCCCTCCCCTCCTCCCCTCCTCCCAGCTGAGCGACACCGGGGTTCAGCTGCTCTCGGCGGGGGAGGGGGGGGGGTCACTGACCGGAGGGTCGGTCCGATGCAGTTGGTGTCGGTGCTCTCGATCTCCCGCAGGATGCGTTCGTGTTCGGCGGCTGTCTCCACACTCGCCATCCTGCATGTTGCTCTGGACGGATCCGAGCTGAGCGCGTGCCGAAGCGGACTGAAGGCTCGCGCGCGTCACGCAGGAGGGGGGGGGGGGGGGGGGGGGGGGACCGGAGGGTTGGTTGGATGTTGTCGACGGGGCGGCCCGGGCGAGCGGGGTTTTGTCTGAGTCGTGACCACCTGTGCAATGTGCAAAGTCCAGTATTTAAATATTGTATGGGTCACAACTGTAAGAGAATAAATGGATCAGTAAAATGTTTTGTTTCAAAGCTGTATTATGCAAATACTTATTTCCACTTTCTGTTCAACATCTCTTATTTTGTGTACTCACACTTATAGTTCCTGCTTTAATATTTTTGAGTTCGCAAAAAAATGCAACATGTTTGTAGGTTAAAAATCTTTATTTGGTTTGAAGGGAAAATTAACATTTTGAATTTCGATTATAAAGCGTGTCTGGGTAAGCGAAATACAACGAGTTCAGCTAATTAAAACACACTTTAGCATTGTTATTATTTTATTTCTAAAAGCGAATCGAAGGAAATTTCCTGAAGACTACTAACTTCTATTGTATTGTCGAGTTTTGTTCTTATTATCTTGTTATTAGATCTTTTTCGCGCTTTTACTTTGTAAGCAAAAGTCACATTACTTCCGTTGTCCGTCTCTGACAGTTTTACCTGCTGCCCGGAAGCGAGAAGAAGCGAGAAAACGTCCAAATGGAGGTAAACACGCACAGCGCATGGGAGCTCATGTGGAACATACTGTACGTGCAGAAGATGCACAGATTCTCTCTCCCTCGCCGTGAATACGAGCTGACATGAAGAACCTCCGGAGGCTTTTCTCTCACCGTGGTCGCATTGCTTTGCGACCACTTTTTTTTATCATTCCGGTGCTGCAGAGGATCAGAGTCCATGCAGTCCGAACGGAAAGGGAAAAACAAGCTGTCGTTTCGACATGTTTTACTTTCTACGGCAGCTTCTGAAAACTACGATTTGAATGTGTTTGTATGTGTGGATTGAGGACAAAGGCGGGACGAAAAAAGATTTAACTTAACCATCTACTTTTGACCTGTTTTAACTATCAAAACACATATTAGTTAATGTACTTTTAGTGGTTTGTATTCAGGGATAAGGAATTAATATACTAAAACCTAGGATCAATCACAATAACATTATTTAAAAATAAAAAGGTAAAGCGAAAGAGAGCACAAAAAGCATGGTTAGACACCGATTTTAATGTATGCAATATTTTAGCCCCTCTATTAATTAGTACAGCATATTTCAGTGACTCAAAGTACACCTACACGGTCAACTTTACAGTTTACGCTTTTCTTTACTCTCTAAGCCCAAAAGGAAGCTGATAAACTCGGTGGACGGCTGTGTGGACGAGGCCCTCTGGGGCCTTGTGAGGGCCAGCGGGGGCCTGTCTCTGCTGAAGGGCCACAGAGTTGTGCTTCGGTCCGACCTGGACAACCTGAGGGGCAGAGTGGCCCTGCTGTCCGGCGGGGGGTCGGGACACGAGCCGGCACACGGGGGTAGGACTTTTGTTTTATTTGAACGGGATGCAGGTGGCCTGTTTCTCGCTGGGCTTTTATTTTGGCAGGAAACAGCCTCATCCTGAGTCCCTTTGAGATAAACCCTGAAGGTTCACGTTAAGTCTGTCATTACTTTGAAGCTCGCTCTCCTCTGATTGCTCACGTGAACGATTCCCTTTGCGGGGGCAGAACTGGTCTGACATTCATCCGTGCGTGTCTGCAGGTTATCTCGGTGCAGGTATGCTATCGGCCGCTGTTGCAGGTGGAGTATTTGCTTCTCCACCTCCTGCCAGCATCCTGGCCGCCATCCTCAGCCTGCACGCTGCAGGTAATGCACACCGGGAGGTTTATCTTCGTCGGTGGTTCCCGCTTGTGTTGAAATAAGCGAGTGGGTGTAACTTTTAGAGACTGATTGGCCAGAGTGAGATCCACGCGAGGTGAAGCAGCTGCCCTCCCCTTCGCAGGAGCCTCCGGGGTCCTTCTCATTGTCAAGAACTACACCGGCGACCGCCTCAACTTCGGCCTGGCCGCCGAGCAGGCCCGCAACCGCGGCGTCGCCGTCGACGTGGTGATCGTTGCCGAGGACTGCGCCTTCGACCGACCCAGCAAGGCGGGGAGGAGAGGCTTGTGCGGCACCATCTTCATACACAAGGTAAAGCACGGCCACTTGAAGCGACCTCTTTAGTTTATTTTAATTTTAGAATTCCCTGAATTTGGGATATTATTGAATGCACGGGAGGCGGAGCGATCAAGCATCAACACCACCCACCCCCTCCACACCCCCCCCCCCCATTAAAAGTCTGTTGGCACTTCCTGTCAGCTGGCGGGCGCCTTGGCGGAAGAAGGCTCCTCGTTGGGCCGCATCGTCTCCAAGGTGACGGAGGTGCTGCAGGGCGTGGGTGAGTCTCTCGTCCCGCCTTCTTGCTGCTGCTGCTGCTCGGTGAGCACGCGGCGACTCTTTTGCTGACGCTCTGTGCCTCGCAGGGACGCTCGGGGTGAGCCTGTCGCCGTGCAGCGTGCCGGGCTCGCTGCCTTCTTTCGAGCTGCCGCCAGGAGTCATGGAGCTGGGCCTGGGTGAGGGCCGACGGAGAGGAGGAGGAGGAGGAGATGAAGTACATATGAGGGAAAGAGAGCGGGGGACAGACCCGGAGAGATCGCTCCTAAACAAGATGCACATATTTTAACTGATAGTGAGACCTGACATCGTCTGATCACAGCGTCTCTTCGACGGCGAAGAGTCGTAAACTGTCATTTCTGAACGTCTCTGTCATCCTCAGGAATCCACGGGGAGCCTGGGATCAAAAGGTCAAAGGTGACAAGGCCTCAATCGGCTGTTTTCTTCCCGGGACGTTTACCTTTTAAAACGCATTCACCGTGACTTGGAGGTTTTCTTTCCATCCTGTTAATCAGGTGGCGTCCGCAGATGAGGTGGTGAAGACCATGATCGATCACATGACCAACCCCGTCAGCCAATCACATCTGCCCCTTAAACCAGGTCCTCCGGGTGTGATGTTTTGCGTCTCTTACTGGTGCCAGACATTTTCTGAACACTCTTCTTCACTCCTACAGGAGACAGCGTGGTCGTGTGTGTGAACAACCTCGGCGCTCTGTCCTGTCTGGAGATGGCCGTGGTTACCAGAGCGGCCGTCATGTGTCTGGGTAACTATGGCAACGTCTGCCCACTCCCATCCCGGCGACCGTACGGCCCGCTAAGAGCTCTCTTAAATGGAATACGTCGCGGGGTGTGATTGGCTGTCCCTGTGATTTCGAAGAGGGTCGCGGCGTGGTGGTTGCCAGGGTGATGTCGGGGTCGTTCATGACTTCGCTGGAGATGGCGGGAGTGTCGCTGAGCCTGATGAGGGCCGACCAGGAGACACTGAGGCTGTTTGGTGAGCACGCACAGACATTACTAATAAACTCTTGAGGACCCCCTGGTCTTAAAGGGGTGGTACAACTTTTTGGAAACTCCCAAGGCGGGCCACTGCCGTGGTAGCGACCTGTCAATCAAATTGAGAATGAACTCTAAAAGACAGGAGGCGCATACACACACACACACGTCTAACGTCCCGTACGCCACACAGATGCTAAGACCGGCGCACCGGCCTGGCCAAACCTCAGCAGCGTGTGTGTAAGCGGACGCGACTACGTGACCGACCCTCCGGCGGCGAGCGGACGGCCCCAAGACGACGCCCACTCTGACGGTTGGTATCCATGGTTACCGGCAAGTGCACGTCGATCATTACACTCTAAACCTCAATGCGCGTAACAAAACTTTATTCATTATTGTGGTTCAAGACTTAATGTTGTGTTTTCTTGGGTTATACCATCTAGTGGCCATTAGAGGAACTGCATGTACATGTGTGCCTTCCATCTTGTTCCCCATTGTGTGGACGTGTGTATGCGGAATGTTTTTTACTTGATCTTATTGTCCCTGCCAGGGCCGCTGAGTCCTGTGATGCGTGCAGCGCTGGAGAGGGTTTGTTCCACGCTGTTGGAGAAGCGGGACGAGCTCAACGCCCTGGACCGCGCCGCGGGGGACGGAGACTGTGGGGACACTCATGCACAGGCGGCTCGAGGTAAGACACGGTGCTTTCATAGCACCAGCTGCACCACAGCATGCTGGTGCACGTGTACGCAAAAAAAAAAACACAGTTATTCAGAACAGTGATTGTAAAAATGCTCATTCAGCCATTCAGGAGTGGCTCCAGCATCATGCGGTCCCTGGTTGCCCCGGACGACTGCTGTCAGTCCTCGCTGGATTGGTGCAGGATAAGATGGGCGGGTCTTCGGGAGCGGTACTTAACGTCTCACACCGTATTAACACGCGCACACACAGACACACACACACACACTTATCTCTGTGTGTCTGTCAGTTGTACAGCCTGTTCCTGACGGCAGCGGCGGGTCATGTGACTGAGGAGCAGAGCAATGCTGCAGCCTGGGCTCGTGCAATGCATGCTGGGACACAGGCCATGAGGAGGTGCGGGGCTGTGTGTCTTTTGTGTTGTGTGATGTTTTCTGGTACATTTAGAGGGCTTGTTTTTACATTTTAGAAATGAAAATTTAAAAGAGACAAGGGGGGTTTCAGAAGAGCTCATCTAATACATAAATTCCACTAAATCCGTTTTTCGACTTGAAGAAATGTTAAACTCTGTCGTAAGTGACATAACAGTTTGAAAACAGTTAGAAAGTTATTTGTTCAGGAATCATCTCACCAAAAGCTCCTGCAGGGACAAACAATGAATTATATAATCATTACTCAATGAATGTAAAAAATGAATGAATGAATGATTTATATGAACCAAACGGTCTTTCAGGTATGGAGGTGCAGACCCTGGAGACAGAACAATGGTGAGATACTCTTCAATGTGGAAAGCATCTCCTGATGACATGTTGCATGTCCTCTCCTTGTCAGCATTATTATTAATTAGAAAGCCTCGCTGTCTCCATGTGTCCAGTTGGATGCTTTGTGTCCCGCTGTGGACGAGCTGATGAAGCTGACAACAGCACCACCCGGTGGGCAGATGTCGGTACTACGGGCGGCCGTGCAGGTGCAGTAACTCACCTTCGCCCTACAGAGCCGGCAGGTGGTGCTGTGGCTCCGCTGATTCTCTGCGCGCGGAACCGTCCGCTCACGCGGCCTCCTTACCTTCTCCGTCTCTGCCTAGAAAGCGGCCTCGGGGGCGGAGTCGACCCGCGACCTCACGGCGAGGGCCGGGCGAGCCAGCTACATCGCAGCCGAGCGGGTCACCCTCCCCGACCCCGGCGCCGTGGCTGTGGCGTCCGTCCTGAGAGCCGTGCTGGAGTCCCTGGAGGGGGGAGGAGGGGGGGTGATGTAGGAGAGCGGATCGTGGCTGATGTTGGACCGCACAGCGAGGAGAACACTATCAGCAGTGATGGAAACGATACTCCAGAGTTAGGGAATTAGAGCTAGGAATTGTGAAAAATAATGAAATAAACATTGATTTATAAAGCTCAGAATTACTGTCAGTAATTTTTAGCAGGACTTGAATACATTTGTACTGATATTAAAAATGATTTAGTTGAACGCATAGCTGGAGAGAGTTGTTAAATTTTGAATTTTAACATTCCTTGTTACTAATGATTTGCAATAAAAACAATAAATGCACAGAGGTGTTAACATTCCTCATCATACCCAGACTGGTGACTTGACACATGAGTAATAATAACGATAATATTATGAATGTATTCTGATTCATCATTTGATTTATGCGAGAAGAAGTGCTGTACATGAATGAAATGCCCTTTTTTAACTAATAATATATAAGGAAGTACATAGTACACAGTGTCAGTGGTTAGAACTAGATCTCTGGACCACCGAGACACTGACTCCTTCCTGACAGAGCGGCTCACGTCCTTTGACCCCGCCCACACACCCACGTCATCAACCGGCCGCGCGGCAATGCTTCCTGTCACTTTGACGCCGCGGCTGACATCCACACAGGTAGAAAACATGTTCTGGTTGTTGTGAGTGTGTTTTGTGTTAATGATTTACTGTGTGTGTGTGTGTGTGTGTGTGTGTGTGTGTGTGACAAAGGATCTCTAGAAAACCTCATTTAAACAGCAACTTACTCACATAATGTTTATTTTACTTGCTTACTTTTTTACTTTATTCACTTTGACTCTCAACCACCTCGCGCTGTTTTCAAAACGTCACCAATGCGTTGAACTTGTTGTGAGCGCGTGTTGAGAGAGAGGCCCTTTTCTCGACGGATGACGGGGTCCAGATGTGTGCGCGCGGAGCCTTGTTTATCAGACAGGAAGTCTTCGCTCTCCGGGTTTCACCCTGAGGCCGCCCGCCGATCAGCGCGGTTGTCATGGTGACCGCGCGCGCGGTCCCGCTCGCCGACGCGTCAGGTGTCAGCATCCTCTTTGTGCCGCAGATGGAGTTCGCCTGCAGTCACGTGGTGTGCGATTGGCGCCCCGATGGAGCAGGTGAGCGCCGATTAGTTGTCCTTCGTGGCTCTGAGGCGTTTTTTTCTTTTTTTTTAGCGCATTCTGTACTTTTAAAGATTTTACCACATATTCTTGTCTACGGCGAACGGAGGTTTTTATGCCACGGTGTCGCCTTCCTGCAGAAGATTGTGTGACTAGATTGTTTCCTCCATTTAGTTTGGCCTAATTTAGTTATTTGCTATTTAACTAATTTTCCCAGAATCCACCGGTGTTCCTCTTGTCGAGCAGCAGTACGACAACAGCGTGACCGTTAAACCACAAGAAGGTAATTCGCTCTGTTGTTGTTTTTCCGTTCTGCTCAAGAGAATAGCAAGAAAACAACAGGAAAGTGTGTGTGTGTGTGTGTGTGTGTGTGTGTGTGTGTGCGCGTGCGTGTGGGTGTGCATGTTTGTGGGCATGAGCGCGAGTGACAGAGACACAGTGTGTAGGAGGTGTGTTAATGGCAACAAGGGAAAGTCCACAACACAAAAGGTTATCGGATCATTTTAATTACACAATAACTAAATCAAAAAAATAAACCCTGGGTTTTAAATGTAAGTCGCTTTGAATAAAAGCCTCAGCTAACATGACCTGCAGCTAATGTCAGCCAATAAAACTCTGATTTAAACATTGAAAAGAGAAACCGTAATGTGGAAACATACACAATGCTGTTTATTTAGTGTCTGGTATTTAGTGTGGGCGGTGAAAGAGGCTCACAGATCTCAGTGTAAAGATACTGGATTCTCAATTGGGTGGAATCAGTTTTAACATCAGTGGAATCGGCTCTTTTGTCTCGTCAGGTCCAGCTCCTCCGCCGCTGCCTCCTCGTCGCCTCCGAAAACCTCGACCCTTGTCTCTGCCTCTCCCCCCTCTTCCCCCCTCTCTCCCCCCCGCCCCCTCCTCCCGGCCTCCCGTCCCCTCCTCCCGGCCTCCTAGCGCTCCACCTGTCGCTCCTCCCGTCCCCTCCTCTCTCCCCCCCGTCCCCTCCTCCCGGCCTCCCGTTTCCTCCTCCCGGCCTCTTAGCGCTCCACCCGTCGCTCCTCCCGTCCCCTCCTCTCTCCCCCCCGTCCCCTCCTCCCGGCCTCCCGTCTCCTCCTCCCGGCCTCCCGTTTCCTCCTCCCGGCCTCCCGTCTCCTCCTCCCGGCCTCCCGTTTCCTCCTCCCGGCCTCCCGTCTCCTCCTCCCGGCCTCCCGTTTCCTCCTCCCGGCCTCCCGGCGCTCCACCCGTCGCTCCCCCCGTCCCGCCCAGAGGTGAGTTCCCGTCGGACCGACTCGTGACTCGTGTCCCCAAGTGTCCGCTTGGAATGTTTTCCCCCTCTTCTCACCGCGCCCGTCCCCCGTGTGCGATCAGGCCGCAGGAGGGGGGGAGTAGCCAACGTCAACGTGGTCTCAGCGAACATCGGGGAACTGGTCGACCTCGAGCGAGGTCAGAGGTCACGGAGCACGAACGCACCTGCTGCGGCGTTGGTGTTCTTTCTGTTTTCATAACTCTGTAACTCTCGTCCTCTCCGACCAGCCGCGGGCCCGCGCAGTTCTCAAAGCCCGGTGGTTTGTGGGAAATGTGGCGCCGCCTTGTCGCACCTGAGCTCGATACAGAGCAGCGTGAGTGGGGACCGATTTTTTTTATCCGATTTTATCTCAAATTTCTTTTTTTCCATTCGTCTCAAAAATACAATTCCCACCTCGGACCCCCTCCCCCCGCTCCTTCCCCTGGCTCAGGTTTGGGGGTGTGAGTTCTGCGGATTCGACAACGCCGTCCGCGACGGCGCGAAGGGAGCGTGCGGCGACCTCGGCGACGACCTTTACCTGTCCAACCAGAGCGACGACGACTACCAGAACCTGGAGGACACGCTGCTGGTGTTCTGTGTGGACATCTCCGGCAGCATGAGTGTCACTGCAGAGGTGTGTGTCTGCGAGTGTGTGTGTGTGTGTGTGTGTGTGTGTGTGTGTGTGTGTGTGTGTGTGTGTGTGTGTGTGTGTGTGTGTGTGTGTGTGTGTGTGCGCAGCATGTTTACTGAAGCAAAAGCACCAAACGCATTCATGTAAAAAGACATCGCGCAAATCATCAACAGCTTCCATCGAGCGGCGGATCTCCAGTTCACGTCTCCAGACTAGAGGTGAGATTTACACGTGTTGATTCTTTGTGTCCCTTCACGCACTTTGTTAACGGGACGTTTCTGGGCGTCTCACAGGGTATGCAGGACGCCCTCCAGGGGGCGCTGTCCTCCGTGCTGCAGCTGTCCCCCCACAGGAGAGTGGCGCTGGTGACGTTCAATGACGAGGTACAAGGCGTTACGCCGCCCATTTGAAGAAAAAAAAAAGGGTTATTTATCAAGACACAACCGGGGTAAAAAAAAAAAAGGTTAATTCAACATTTGCTATCGCGTTCTTATTTTTGAAGATTGCAATTTTCATTCTCTTATTTCTTTTGTCTAGTCTAAGTCTAATATAAATTCCGTCATGCATAAACACAGGTGGTGATATACGGTGACGGCACCGGTGCTCCTCTGAGTCTCCGCGACTGGGCGCTGGTGGACTACGACCATATATGGCAACAGGGCGTGGCCTACAGCATCCCGCACTGCATCGCGGAGACGTACCAACAACTGGCACAGAGGGTCAAAGAGTAAGTGAGCGCTGGATTGAACACCCTTTGCATGAGAATACTCCTCGCTGGTACACAGCCCAGATCCTAGTTCCGAGTACTTCTGTGTATCCAGCCTCAGGGAACACGGCGCCACGTCTCTCGGGCCTGCGGCGTTAGTCTCGGTCGCCATGGCGTCCAGGTACCCCGGCTCAAAGGTGAGTGTGAAGGAATTCAAGTGGGTTTGGTGCAACTCCCGCGGCGTTTCTCCCCGCTGTGATGTGTGGGGCTTGTGGGTAACGGAGTCTCCGATCTCGGCGATGCGCAGGTGATTCTGTGCACCGACGGCAAGGCCAACATCGGGCTGGGCGAGATGGAGCCGAGCCCCTCCCCCGCATCCTCTCCGACGGCTTCGTATTTCTACACGCGACTGGGTCTCCAGGCGGTGGGGAGCGGGTGAGCCCGCGTCGCCGCGCGACTACATTAAGTGAAAGTGATCAGGGCGATGAAATGCGCTTTTATCTTCTCCCAGCGTCATCATCTCGGTCATGACCTTTGAAGGGACGGACTGTCGCCTGGCGGACGTCGGGAGGCTCTCGGACGCCACCGGAGGAAAGGTGAGGCGTGAATTCATTCCACAGTTTGCTCGCCGGCCAATCGAGCCTAGATAGAAATATTGCTATTGTTATGAACCTGTTGGCGCTGCTGCACAGGTGAACATCGTCAGCATCGGTACGGTCGCCACGGAGATCCGGTCGGCCTGCGTGGACAACATTCTTGCAACAGGAGTCACGGCAACCATGTTTGCTCCTGATGGAGTGTGAGTGGTGGTTAACGACAACATTATGCATACATTGAAAAAATAGACACCTCTATCGTCCATATACCTGCTATCAATGTGTTCTTTATATCAAGTTGTTATTTTTTCTCTGGTTGCCAGCTAAAATCAACTATAAATTAATATTGATGGGTTTCAAAATGTTGCTGTGTACATTTATTTCTTTTCAAGGCGCAATATTGATGTAAAACGGTTCACATTCAATGCGCTATTCATAACTGTCCTACTTACACGTGTCCCTGGATTTTCTTTTCTTCATTCTCTCTGCAGATATTTTCCCTACAAGGATGACAGCAATCACAAACTGGTGAAGGCGATAGGGAACGTGACCCGGGGGCTGGAGGTCACCATCCAGTTCGCTGTAAAGCCAGAGTTCAGGGAAGGTGAGTCAAACGTATTCAACGCCACCGCTTTTTTTTTTTTTTAGTGGGGACTCACGACGACGTCTGTCACAGTTTTCCTTCAGAGGGAAACACTTCCGTTCCAACTCCAGCTGCTCTTCACGACCAGAGACCGAGAGAAAGTCACTCGCGTGCTCACTGAGCGCCGACCGGTCGCCACCTGCAGGTGAACACTTGTATTTACTTTACTGCACGTAGTCAAGTGTGCAAAGCAAATGAGCGTGGACGTGTTTTTTGATGGCGTTCTTCTCGCGCCTCTGAAGTTCGATCCCGGCCGGTAGCCTCAACGTGGCGGTGCTCGGCGTCCACTGCGCTCAGCTCTGTGCCAGTTTAACTATGGGGGGCCGAGTGCAGGAGGCGCAGAGGCACCTAAAGGCCCAGCAAGACCTGCACCAACAGATCAGGTACCAGGCCGCAGCCCCGGACGGGGGTTGGGGGGGTCCCGTTCAGGTTTAAGTGAGATTACGGTTTGAGGCTCGGCCAGCAGGTCTGATCGTTAAGGTGTGTGTGTGTGTGTGTGTGTGTGTGTACCACAGTAAACAGAGGCCCATCAACGAGGAAGAGAACATCTATGGGAACTGGATGGACACCATGACGACAATCTGTGATGACATCACCACAGAATCCCAGGTGATCTTAATTAATGTGTCAGTAGAGCCAATTAATTCATATTGGATAATTGGAGGTTTATTGTTGCCTGAACTAAAATCATCAGTTATTGGATATAATCAGTAAAAATCGATTAGTCCATCCATACCGAAACTGCCCATATCGCCCCTGCAGACTCTCTCTGATGAAGCAGCGAGGGTCATGTATCAGATGAAGAGTGCCAGCAGTGACAAGGAGTACTACAACAACAACAACAAGAACAACAACAGCACATGAGCTCCAGAAGAAGACCAGCAGGAAGGAGAAGGTCCTCGCGGAGAACAAAACATCCTCACGTCTAGAGGATACGCTTCGTGTCGAGCCACGTTGGCTCCCGGCTGTCGGAGTTCGTCAGAGATGTATAAGGGTCAAAGGTCAACATGTGGTAAACTTTTACTCATAGAGACAGACTCAAAAACTGCACAATCAAACCTCCAATCGGAGAACAAAGAAGACGCGCCGTGTTCCGGAAAGGAAATACATTTCTCTCACAAGGAACAAATCTTTATTACATTTCTTTTGATTTTATGTCAATTGATGAGAAAATGTATACGTGTTCAAGATGAGCAGATATGCTTGTTTCATGTGAAATGAGATCATTATTGTACCGCGTACTCAGTAAAAATGTGTCCACCTCAACCGTCTCTTGTTTGCATTCTTATTACCGACACACTTGGACAAACCAACACACTCACACTACCAGGAATAGTTGGCTAATCTAAAAAGCATCTCTGAGTGTGCACTTATCTTGACTTCATATGTTGCAACTTGTGTGCCGCGTTGTCAGATTTGATTTATTACATCTAAGTATTTAGTTTAGGTGGGTTATCACGCGTTTAGGATTCTGGGAAGGTAACATTTCCGCTGCGTCGCTTTTGTTTAAGGCTTTTCTAGTAATTCTTGGTTCTATGGAGGGCAAATAAACCTGGAAAGTTCCAACCGTATTTTAGCTCCACGCAGTTGCTGTTAAAAAGCTAAATGTACTTTACTGTGGGGCACGAATCTCTCTATGAAACAACGCAGAGGCGTAAAAAATTTACCTGGTTACATCTTCATTCACATTACATTTACATTTATCAGGTAAATACTTAACATGCTAATATGTTGTGCCATGTTTCCAAGCGACATATTGTAGTATTTACTTTTTTAATTACGATTTTAATTACATTGCAGATTATTAACATTTGAGATGAAAAACATTGTCATCACTATCACATGTCCCAATCAAATCAAGTACAATGTCTTAAAAAAACAGCTTTGGCTACGTGCTGTCTGGGAGTCGGCTTATCTCCGTCGCGAGAGAGCGCATCATTAGCACAAGGAATGCAAAGTCCCTGTAAAGGCTGCTGTGAAAAAGGGCATTTAGGAACAGCTTCTCAGAAGTACACGCAGGGTACGAGGAGCTCGCTTCATTCCTCGGCGGCATCACCACATAGTACATAGTGTTTGAACAAGAGGGAAGTTATTGTCGCAGTAATTACAGAGAACGCAGGGTGGAGCAGACAAGGGGACATTGTTCCTGGTTGTATATACGGGCACAGGCTATTAGGTTGTGGACCGTAAAAAAAACCAGTCCAGCCACATTTACCTGCCGAACATGGATAGGACAGATAGGTCGGTGGGCGTGGAGTGACTTTCCACACAAATACACAACGTTTTGCTGGTCACAGTCTGAGGATACACACTTCATAAGTGAGAGTGTGAGGAAACAGCCGGCAGGAAGAGCACAGAGTTTGGGCATTTCTGGAGCCTTTTGGATATATTCTAAAAACCAACCAACCAACCAACCAACAGGTATCAGCCTTTATACTTTAATTTCACTGTTTAATGCATGTAGCTCATGAAAAGTATTTCTTTACCAGGGGTAGAGACCGTGGTCTGGGTTGTCCTTTATTGGGCTCTTTGGACTTTCTGATACTATCAGAATCTCTGTGAAGTCAGTTTGGTTGCTACCATTACAGGTCATTTAGCTGACGCTTTTTTATCCAAAGCGACTTACATTACATTTTCAACCCATGGCTTTTACATTTTGCCCGGGGAGCAAATAGGGGTTAGGTGTCTTGCTCAGGGACACTTTGACATGGGCCAGCCAGGACCCGAGCCACCAACCTTGTGGTTCCCAGCGCACCCTCCCTACCCCTGCACCACGACGACTGACCATTTGGGCCGT